>NW_016690487.1:207459-214707 GCF_001604755.1 Lepidothrix coronata | reverse complement strand
AGTTGTGATCAGACACAGTCTGGTTGGAGGTCTTTAGGTCACAGTGTTCCCCAGGGGTCAGTACTGGGTTGGTCTTGTTCGACTTGTTAAATGATGTGGATGACGGGACAGAGTGCACCCTCAGCAAGCAGGCTTGATGATGATACAAAACTGGGAGGAGTGGCTGATACACCAGGAGGTTGTGCTGCCATTCAGTGAGACCTGGACAGGTTGGAGAGTTGGGCAGAGAGGAACCCAATGAAGTTTAACAAAGGCAAGTGCAGGGTTCTGCATCTGGAGAGGAACAAACCCAAGCACTGGTACAGGCTGGGGGGGCAACCTGCTGGAAAGCAGCTCTGCAGAGAGGGACCTGGGAGTTCCAGTGGCCAAGCTCACCGCAAGCCAGCAGTGTGTGCTTATGGCCAAGAAAGCCAATGGTATCCTGGGGGGTGTCAGGAACACTGTGGCCACGATCTAGAACAGCTGCCCAGAGAGGTTTTGGAGTTTCCTTCTCTGCAGAAATCCACCTGGATACCAACACATGCAACCTGCTCTAGGTTTGGCAGGCAGGTTGGACTAGATCATCTTCAGAGGGCCCTTCTAACCCCAACCATTCTGTGATTGTGTGAGCAGTTGGAAGCTGCAACAACAGCAAAATTAAAGTACAATCCCATGGAAACACTGCACTGCAGTAGCAATTCATTCACTTACTCCCATTCACCTTCCTAATTTTCCAGTTCTTGGGATGGAGGGGGAAAAAAGCATGCTGCAATTACTTAACCATGAAACAGTTACTAAGCTCTCTAGGCTGCTATAATTGACATATAATACTACAAAAGACTGTCAACGACAGTTAAAACACAATGAATGTCCCCTCCCCCCCAAAAAACAACCCACAGAGGAAGAATGAGATGATGTTCTTTACAAACATGCTGTAAACCAAAAAAAAAGGGTATTTTATTAAAGTTTTCAAAAATTCATGTCTTACTATCTTAAAAACTGAAACAGTTTACACGACTGTGTCTTCCTCCTTCACCACAACAGCTGCTACAAATATACTTTAAGACTCAGCTATCCTGTGACCTATAGCTGTTTTCTTCACATCAAAATTATTTCTCACATACCAGGAATCACAGCATGCTACCACAGAAATTAGATTACACACATCAAGTACAAAAGCAATTTTTACAATTAAACTACCAAGGACCTTAGATAGAGTACCTAACCAAAAATCCCCAGGAGTCAGAGCCTTTCAGGCAAAATGGAAAGTAGAAACAGGAAAAAAGCTACAACTAAGTTTTTGATAAAAACAGCATGTCATACAAATTGCAAATGGTTGAATCATATTGCACATGTGAGTGCATTGCTTCCTGGAAAACCGGCATTTCAAAACACTGAGATATCTAGCTCCAGTTTGGACAATCCCCTTTTCACCACAAGTAAACATTACATTGTCCAAATGTACCATCTATTAAAAAGAAGATTATTAAGGAAGAACATTCCAGCCATTGTGAGGTACTGAGCAGTATTACTGAACAAAACCCAACAAAACTCCAAGCACTTGCTCAGAATCATTAGTATCTAGAAAACTAAGCCACTTAAAGATCAAATTACTTTCCCATGCATGGCTTGTAGCTATTCCCTTGCTCTCACATGCTGGTTAAATGTCCATTAAGAAAAGAGCAAAACCATACCATTTTACTAATATTAGTCTGCATTTCAAGCCATGTCTATGTTTCAAATTTGCAGAGATATCTATCTATCTACTCATGATCATCAATGGATACTTTCAGCATTTGTTACTTGTGGCTCATAGCAAGTCAAAAACTCAGACTCCCATGTTATTCTGAAGATGCACCAGGATCAGCAAGCTGATGATAAACCTGCTTCTTGAGAAGTCCTTGGTGTCCTTTAAGGGTCTAATCCTCACCAGTGCTAACTAAATTCCAGAGTGTGCTGAAGAGCACATCCTCCTTTCCTTTTTACCATGGTAGGGTTAAAGTCTTAAACACTGCTTGTTTACCACACACAATACTCAGAGCAACTTTCCAGGAAAGAACTGGAAATAACATTCATTGCAGCAGAATACTTCAAAGCAGTTCAGTTTTGCCTTTTGTAACTGGAAACAATGTTCTACTTTCAAGCAGAGCTTTAGACAAACTAAAAATAAAATAGAAACTAAAAATGAGAACACTTCCCTTCACCCTTCTCTTGGTTTCTATGCCAGTTTCAGTCATTTTCACAACATACAGTAGGACAAATGCTAAAACACAGAACTGCACAGGTGTTACATTCTGAAGGTGTTCACTGCCATGAACAATTCAAAATTTGGGTTTGTATATTCCAGGGCCTTTATATTTAATGAAGCATTTCTAACCCTATGCAAACTTTGTGGTGAGTCCAAAAGAAAAAAACAAACAAACAACAAAATAACTTAAAATTATTCAATTTTCTGTATTTAATATTAGGAGGCCAATATTAAGGTAATAAGAATCTAAAGTTAAAGTGAATAAACATGTAGTGAACTTCTCTTGACTGAAAAAAAGCAAACCAAAACCTGAAACATGAGGAGTACTTATCACCAGGCCCAAATACTGCAGATTTCAGACTCTGAAGTATAGGTTGAAATAAAGGTCTCGCTTTCCAAATTTTGAACACCTCTTGAATGCACAGCTACAGAATAATTCAGAACACGCAGCGATATCACACCAAGAACACTCTCAAAAACAACGAGCATGAAAACTGCCATCATAGGCTTGATATCGAGTTCCTCACAGACTTTCAGCAGGTGTTATCACATTGTGCACCTTTAAGATTAGGCTTGTTGCCAGCAATTTGAGCAAGAGCACATTTTAGCACGTGTTTACGAGCAAGAGTTCATCACAACAGAATTGTAACCTACCAGTTTTATTGACACTTTGCCACTGGGAAGCATGATGATTATGCAGTGCACCACACCTATACTACACCTGCACTGTCCAGCTGAAGGTACAACACATGAAGTTCATCCTAATCAAAACAAAAAACCCACACACAACACTGATTTCAGTGGGGTATTTAATTTCAAAAATGGCACAGAAAAGCACTTTGTTTGTCCTAAAAATGTAATTCCTTATGCGTCTTATGCAACCACATGATTCTTTTCGCAGTTAAGAGAACAAAGAGACGAAAACCAAGTAAAAATCTTAAGACCACAAACCACAATGCTTTCAAGGTAGTGATGGCAAGATCTGAACAGCAGTGAAAGCTGCTAAGACCACTACTGCTTTTTAAACGTATCCTAGAAATCTAAGTTGGTTCTTTTCATTTTTGAGTCCAGTGGATCATTTAAAGAAAAGCAAAAATAGCTTCAACAGTTATATTGCAGTGATTTGTGAGAAAACATGCTTCTAGCTGCAAATCTCAGCAGCTCCACCAGCTTTAAACGTGACAACGCTTCACAAGTGCAGAATATATTTACTTGCAGAAGGGCTGAACTGAAGATAAATAACTCACCTGCAGGCAAACTGTGACTTCATTCAGATGCCAAAAAAACACTATTACCCCCTCCTTCCCACTTAACTCTCCAGATGAAACACCCCTATGTTATTTTTGGGAAAGTCCATTTATATAACTAGGACTATGCAATAACTGACTGACTTTTGTGGAATTAAATTTCAAATTAAGATTTTGAGTCAGGAGATCAATTCAATGGGAAAAGTGGGAATTTCAGTGGAATCTTCATCTCTGCCCCAGAACCACGTGGGCCACTTAAAATGTAGGCTTCTCAGACCTCTGAAGTCTCATGTGACATAACATAAAAGGTTGAAGAGCTTCTGAAACACAAACGGGTAAGTTTCATTAAGTGTACAGAAAACCAACAGTTTTGGATAAACACTTCAAAAACCCCCAAAAGCTCACAGACAGGACTGGCCAAAGAGAAGCATTTCAGTGACTAGGAGCACACAGCATCTCCTATAACCTTTGTTTTCAATATGCTGGAAGTGACAGTGAAATATTGACACTGTATCTTATCCTATCCCAGGAGATGCTTTATTCCAGACAGCACAACAAGGCCACCTAGAAAGAATTCTTCTCATGCACCGTTCATGCTGCTCAATATATCCCTTTCTGTCCTTATAGGATACCGTTCCAAATTTGACTTCTATGGCAAACATGCTTGACCATCATTTGGACAAGTCCCCACCACACTGAGTTGACATAAATCCAGAATGTTCATCTCATTCTCAGAATGATTAAGAGAAGAAACAATTACATGCCAAGCCTTAACTGTATTTTTCCACTGAAAAAAAGTTGTTTGGCTTTTTTTTTTTATGTAGCAAGATCTAGCTCACAGCTTCTCTCTCTACTACCTCTAAGACAACTCCGTATACACAAAAGAAGCTTTTGCCAACTGTAAATCCACAATTTGGAGGACTGGAGATTAACAGTGTTATCTGTGATGGGACACTGAAGTTGACCTGCAGCTTGGCAGGTTGTTTGTTGTGACTCAGCTGCCCTAGTTCACAATTAAACAGAGTTAAAAGCACCACATATCCACAGAGCTGGACATACCTGAACCAGAGGGTGTCACAGCACCTCACTAAGTTCCTCCAGAATCCAGCTCAGGACATGCAGCCAAGCAGCTCTGTGTCAAACTGCACAATCTATCAAAACCAACCGAGCAGCAGCAATATAACTTACAAGCGACCATGGGATTCTTGTGCAAAATGCATCTGCATTGTTGAGGACAGCTCAGGTTCTCATGATCTGGACAACTAAGATCTTATGTTGCAGCCATAAACAAATAGTAGAAACCAATGTAGCAACCTATGATACCAACGTCCTTAAAGATTTTTGTTTTCAAGAATCCAGGCTACCCAACTTGTCAAAACCTTTTATTCAACTGATTTCTTTTTGCTGAAATAACACTAAAACTCACCTTCCTGTCCAACAGAAAGAATAAGCCCTTATTTTTCTCAGTCATTCTAGCAGCACAGTAAAAATTGAAAAGCAGCTTCCCTCTTGCGTGTTTTCTGCTTCTCTCTTGGGAGAATCTGTAGTTCATATACATTTTCTCCCACAGGAAAAGAGAAGTGACAAACTTTGCTAATATCAGTGTAGGTGCAAAATTGCCTACAGCCTTGTTGGCCACTCTAGTGTGGCCAGTTCACAGCACTGGCACCATAACTAATCTTTGCAAATGGAAAAAAAACCCCAGTCTTCATTTAATGTTCCAGGCATTAACCCAGCAAACAGACAAAACTTATTTCAAGAAAAGACTGAACGCACCACATAAAAGCAAAAGGTTCATGGTCCCCAGAGATTCTTGACTGCTTGCTAATGCAAGTGATTTAGAACACCTACCTATGCAAAGCAGAAAGAAGCTACAATTAAGAAGTCACTTGTTTGCCTAAGTCGATTTCAAAGGGAAAACAAATAAACCTCAGAGAAACAAATCCTTTCATTATTTTATAAACAACAAAAAATAAAGAAAGTGCTAGTAAATTTACTTGTTTGCTGTGTTCTCCCATCCCTTTTTGCCAAACACAAACAAGCACACATCAATTATTCCAGTCAACTGAAATTCACCAAGAGCAATGGCACAAAAAGATAGGAAATGCATTTATTATGAAACTCTTGAGACCTGGCATGTCAGAAAAACCTCCACGGAAGCATACGTATACCCAAGACTCAGCCTGCACTGCTGGCATGCTATCGAATGAAAAAGCACAACTGCACACAGCTGATCCTGCTGTAGTACAACTTTCATAATTAACTGCTGTTCTTCAATTTTGCTATCATTTCAATAATGGGCAAAATAGTGTCATTCATTTTATGCATTCCCCATTTTCTTACTCTCTCTGACACTCTACAGTTTGTCTCTAAAACGGAAAGGTTTGTTTTGTCGTAAAGCAAAGACTTACAAAAATCACTCAGCACTGTTTTCTCAATGGTCTCTTTTGTTTAAGCTTACTGAGCTAGAGATCGCTTTTAAAAAATGCAGGTAATGAAACCAGAAAAAGATTAATCCATAAGGACGCTATGATTAACAAAGGTAAGTGGAAAAATTAATCATCTAAGCCTGCAAACTCACCATGTTTGCATATGTAACTGCAGACTGAAAGCAAATCGTTTGAACGCAGTAACAAAATATGTAAGTGGAACACAGACAAAATAATTTCCATTTTCTTTCCCATTCTCCACATAGGACAGGGAAGCAGTTTGCCTGCATGCTTCCCAGAGGATCATGGTTCTAGATTTATCAAATCCAATACCAGTGGCAAACTATAGCAAGAAAAAAATCTCCAGCCTTAGTCCTTACAAAACACTGAATATGTAACTAGTGTAAGTATCCAGTCTTTTTTTTCAACAGTTACAAGGAATACTTAAGAAAATATCAGGTGTTCTACAACAAATTAACCATCTATAGTTGCAAAACAGTTCCCAAGGCAACCATACTTCACTCAACCAACACATATCATTCCCTTCCCATTACTCTGCATTCTGTTAAGTGAACGCTCCCCACCTGACACACCATACAAACAACTGTGTGCAGCAGATCAGAAGAATGGGCAAGGTACACAAATTAGCAATGCCTACACGTTCAAACTGACAGTTATCAAGTGATGTGTACATGAGAATTTTATATTATACGGTTAAGGTTTTTGGCTTTGTGTTTTGGGGGGTCTTTTAGTTGTTTGGTTGGGTTTTTTTCCATGGGAAGATTGATTAAACTCATGTTACCACTGTCATAACAGAGGTGCTACCTGCTTTCTTTTTAAGAATGGACAGAGAAAAACAAACCCAACAAACTTTGTAACCAGTTCTCCACATATCAGTTATGAAGAGATCCTTCTTCCCCAGGCAAGTTCCGGGTATAGAATCATAGAATCAGCCAGGTTGGAAAGGACCTCTGAGATCTTCAAGTCCAACCTTTGATTCACTACTGCTGTGGCTACCAGACCATGGCACTCAGTGCCCCATCCAGTTTCATCTTAAAAACCTCCAGGGACGGAGAATCCACCACTTCCCTGGGCAGCCCATTCCAGTGCCTGATTACCCTTTCTGTAAAGAATTTCTTCCTAATTATCTGTTTCCATTATAATTTTAAAAGGAAAAGCAAAAGCTAAAAAACATTATATGTCAACAAACTGCTAATCATACACTAACAAAAACAAGCACCTGATACAATTTTATAGGATTTAATGTGAGAAATCACAGAAGCAGCTCTGCAGCGTTTAACATCTTGCTTTGCAGACGCTGCGGAGCTCCTTGGGCTGGAAGTCA
>NW_016690487.1:127453-206746 GCF_001604755.1 Lepidothrix coronata | reverse complement strand
ATTGTGCCTTGCAGAATATTCCACCTAAGGAGACTTTCTGCTGGGCCTTTTGCAACCGGACGCGCCTATCTTGTATTGGCCTTTTTAGCCACCAACATGCTTGTAACAGATGTGGGTCGAGCCCTCCCCAAATCTTCATTCGTGAAGCCCAGCCATGATGATGATGATGTTTTGAGAAATATCCTAGCAATACTTTTATTGCACTGCTATTTCAAATAGCATCATTTGCTACTTTGACCACTGTGTGCACGTGATCAGCAGCATTACTTTCCTTATATTTCAATTCCCCGCAAGTATTAAGTCAGCACTACTGCTAAAAGTCTCCTGTTCACCTTTGGCATCTGCCCATCCATTTCCATACATTTTCCCTCCTCCTTGTGCTATCAACCATCTATGTAGCTGCAAGGGCAGCCCAGATAAAGGAGCCAGGCTGGAGCAAAGCTAGCCATCCAAACCAAACTGTGGGCTAGCACAGCCTCATTTTCTCCATGCTGCTGACGCTGGTGTGCAACCCAGGAAGGAAACTTCTCTACAAAGTAGCAAGCAAATTCTGGCGAGTCAGTGTGCTTGGACAGCTCAGTTCAAAGTTTACCAGCACCACAATAGCACCAAGGAATCACACCTGAAAGACCTTTCACAAGAACAGATACATCTAAAGAAGCTTTTTCAGATAGGCTTCTTGATTCTATAACAGAAACTGCTTTTACTCCAAAGGAAGAAAACACCCAAACCAGCCAGTCCATAGAGATGGGGATTCAGTATGTACCTAGAACTCGTACAACAGATCAAAGCAGAGCCCAAAACTAAGGACATAACCCTCATACAGGTAAGCAACATGTCTGGTTACAGAAGGATGGCTCCTGAAGGGGAATGATACACAAGCCGAAAGAGTTAAGAAGCCACTAATCTACATCAGGATCTGGAACATGACAAACCTGAATCTCTCACATCATGTAGCTGTGTACCCCATGACTGATCAATGGATTATTCCATCAGTCTCATTCTTTCTTACGCAAGAAAATTTTTTTCATACTTCTAATGCTGTCAAGGGAGCGAGCCTGGTCACAGGCTGTACTGAAAGCCACATGCTGCTTATCGGCTTTCTAGGCAACTGAGGAAACCAAGCTACTCAAATATAAGGCCTGGCAAAGTACAAACCCTTGAATCAAGAATTCGAGAATCGTTTTCCTCTTCTCACTGGGAGTTCCTGAAACTAAGAATAATAATAAAAAACCCAAAACAAGCATGAGTTTGTCCCCTAGGTACTTGTTATAAAATAGCCTACGGTACCCTCCTGCTGTCACAGTACACAAACTGTAGGACATTATGATGTGCTTCTGACAGCACGTGAAGAAGAAAGCACCACCTCTGTAGCATAAGAAAGGAACAAAAACACAAGCAGACCAAGTGACAGATAAAGAAGCATGGTTCCTTGCTGGAGCAGAAATCAAAACACACACCACCTCCAATCTACCTTAGGTGTTTTTTCTTCCCCATCAAATATTTTTCAAACAGCCATAAGGGAAAAGAACGTAGGGGGCTTTGACTGCTTTTCCAAACCTAAAATATCCCAATGTGTGAGATAACAATGGCTCTAAGGCTGAAATCTGAAAGCACTCTTCACCACACTTCATATTGACCTGTAGTTCGCAGACAGTGAACCTGAAAGCAGTTAAACCTTTTTGAGAATTCTGGCTGAACTGTTCAGAGCATTCAGTTACAAACTATCTGAGCTTGGACATTACAGGAGTATAACCAAACCAAACACCAGTAGGTAGTTTTTGATACATAATCTGAACAACCAACCTTGCATAACAAACTTTCCAAGCTTACAGCATTACAACAAGCATGAAGTACTTTTCTAACCCATTAGAGAAGCTGGGCAGTATTTTCTAACACACTCTCCAAGCCAGCCTTTAAGAGTGCTTGGCCTACAGAGCAATAGAGCCACACATCTCTGTGGGTCCATACCAGGCATGTAATTAACAGTTACCGCTTGCTGATGGATAGGCAAACTGGATGTCTTGAGGAATAAAAGGATTCCACTGACAGAAGAAATGTTTTCAGCTGATAACTCACTATTCTTCTTGCCTCCCATAAGCCAAACGCTATCGTGAATAAGTTAGCCACAATTATTCATTGCCTGTTTGTTATTGCCAGCTGTATGTAAACATTGCAAAGAATACTTAAAATTATTTTTCTATATTCAGTATTTCCTATAATAACTGTAATATATTTAAAACAACTGTTCAGAAGGATGAATCTAATGACAAATTGTTTAAATATCTGTTCTTTCTTCACTGGAAATCTTGGGTATGAGAGCTTTTTCACTATATTCCAGTGGACAGTTGCACATGCTGTGGATGCCACAGTGCTTTCCAGAACCCAAAACCTCAATACCAAGCGTTACATAATTAGTACACAGCGCGCTTCAAAGTCAAGGTCACAAATAATTAATGACACATTCTGAATGCAAATCACAGAATCAGAGATGCCTCATAACACACAAGAGTGGTGACGAGAGAAGCTGGGACCATCCCAAAAGATGGTCCAGTTACATTTACAGAATCACAGAGTCGTCAGGGTTGGAAGGGACCTCTGCAGATCATCTAGTCCAAACCCCCTGACAACGCAGGGTCACCTGGAGCAGGTGACAAAAATGCATGCAGGTGAGTTTGGAATATCTACAGAGAGAGAGACTCCACAACCTCTCTGGGTAGCCTGTTCCAGTGCTCTACCACCTTCAACATAAAAAAGTTCTTTATCATGTTGAGGTGAAACTTCTTGTGTTTTAGTTTACGGCTATTGCTCCTCATCCTACTGCTGGGCACCACCAAAAAGAGTCTGGTGCTGTCCTCTTGGCACCTGCCTTTGAAACATTTATATGTATTAACTGGATCCCCTCTCAGCCTTCTGGACCAAACAGGCCCAGCTCCCACGGTCTCTCCTCTTAAGAGAGATGCTCCAGACGTCTCATCATCTTTGTGGCCTCCGCTGGACCCTCTCCCTTAGCTCCTTGTCCTTTTTGTCCTGAGGAGCCCAGGACCGGAACACGTTCCCCTGGAGCTCGGGGGCTGTCCAGGGCCGGACAGCGGTGCGCTCAAGGCACAGGTGCGCCCTGACACCCTGGGCGAGCCAAGAAAGCGCCGCACCCGCCGCGCGGGGCAGCGCCCGGGCCATCGCCCCGCTGACACGGGCGGGACACGCTCACCGCCCGGCACCGAGCCCGGCGCGGCCCCGGAGGCTCCCCGGGCCCCTCGGGCGGCAGGTCCGGGTCGCAGCCCGGTCCTTGGGGCGACCCTGCGCGGTGTCCCGCGGGCCGGAGCAGCCGGGCCCCGCAGGGCCCGGCGCGACGAGCCGCGACGAGCCCCGGCGACCGCGGGCCCCGCGCGGAGCCGCCGCCGCGGCCGCTTTCCCCCCGCGCCCCCCCGGGCCGGGTCTCACCTGGCGGGGGCGGCCCGGGCCCGTCAGCGCCGGCGGCCGCCGCCGCATTTCGAAAGATCCGCCATTTTCAGCCCGTCACCGCCGCTCCCGCCCCCGCCGCACCTGCCCCCGCCGCCCCGCCCCGGCGCCGCCCCGCAGAGCCGCCAACCCCGGCCCCTTCCGCACCGCCGGGTCCCGCGCAGACCCCGCTCCGAGGGGCAGCCTCGCCGCTCCCCGCGGCCCCTCTGACCGCGCCGCCCCGCCGCAGCTCCGGGCGCAGCTGCCCCCGGCGAGCGGCGGGGACGGGATGGGACGTGCCAGGCGGGCGCCCCTGCGGCGGAGGGGCGGCTGGGACCGGCCGGCCGCGCCATCCCGCGGGGGAGGCCGGTGGGGCCGCCCGGGAGCACGGCCCGCCGTGGGCAGAGCGCCCGGTGAGGCCGGGCCTGCTCCTTCCTGGCGGGAGGCGGCTGTCAGCCGTGCCCGGCACCCCCTTCCCCGTCCTCCCGCCGCCGCTTTCCCGCCCCTCGCACTCACCGGGCGGGCGGGTGCTCTCCCTCCTCCTGCGCTGGCGGTGCCTCTGCACGGTGCCGGCGCCCCCCCGGTGCCGCTCCCGGGGGCCGCGGCGGCGGCCGCGCCCGCGCCGATCCCGCCGCCGCGTTTGTTCAAAATCACGCGCCCCGCGCCATTCCCCCGCCGCATCCCATAATACTGCGCCGCGCCGCCCTGGCAACCGCCGGCGCAGCAGCGCCCCGCGCTTCCGGGACCCGCCCCGCCCCGCCGGCCGCTTCCGGGGCCGCGCGGGCGCCACCCGCGGGAAGAAGAAGAAGAAGAGGAGGAGGAAGAGGAGGCAGGGAGGAAGCCGCGGCCTTTCCCCGCGCGTGGGATTTGCGCGCGCGCGCCTGTCCCGTGGGATATCGCGCGCGGGGCCCGCCCGGCGCGGCCCCGTCCCGCTCCCGCTGCCCGCGCTCCTTCCCCCCCCCCAGTCACGTGACCGCCCCCGCCGCCGCGCGCGCGGCTCCATGGTGGGAGGAGGCGGTGGCGGCTCCCAAGATGGCGGCGGGCGCGGTGAGGCAGGACCTGGCGCAGCTCATGAACTCCAGCGGCTCCCACAAGGACCTGGCGGGAAAGTGAGTCGTCCCCGCGGCGGGGCCGAGGGGTGCGAGCCGGAGCGGGGTCGAGAGGGGGGCGCCGGGCCCTGGGAGGGACGAGGCGGGTCTTGCCCAGCGGCCGCGGTGCTTTAAATAAAAAGGACACGGAAAGATTTCGCCTCGTCGTTCTGTAATTTCTTCTTTTTGTTTGTTTACGGGCTCCTCGCGTGTCCGCCCGCCCCTCAGAGCTCGGCTGCTGTGCCACAGCGATAGGTCAGGGAGTTGATTTGCCCCGGCTGCCATAGATACGTCAACGACTCTACTATTGTTTTTATTAATAATTATTATTCTTTCTATTATTTTCATTATTATTATTTTATTATTTTGGACGGCAAACCTCGGGGGTTGAACTGCTCGCGGCGCGATGTGTCTCGTGGATTTTTACTCCCCCGGGACATGCGGATCGGCCACCTGGAATTCTTGGAGTCCCAGTCCAGTTGCTTGTGTTCTGGGGAGGCTGAGTCACTTTTAGGACCTGTGGTGTAAAACCAAGGAAATTCCCCCCCCAAAATGTGGCTTCAGCGTGAATGTAGCACTTCGTCAGTGTCGCACACGCTGAGGCGAAGTTTAATGAGCTCTAAGTTGCCATTTGTGCAGGAATAAGCACTTGAAAATGCACAGTCTGCGCTGTCCTCCTGTCAAGTGGATATAACATGCTGTTCACCCCTCACAACACTGCTTCTCAGTCTCACTGAATGTGGCATTTTGGACATTTTTTTCTTTATTAGGCTGAACCCATGAACGATAATAGTTTTCATTACTTTTTCTGTTCACTATACTAGGCATGTGATTATTATTTTTTTTTAAAACCTTCAAGATTGCGCATACATTCCCAGATAACATGATGAGCTATGTTGTCTGAGAATCTAGTCCTGGGATTTAAGAAGAGCCAGATATCAGTTCCAGGTGAATGTTCATGACCTTTGAGAACATATTCTTTGGAAAATTGCCACCTCAAGGCATAGAAAATATAAACAAAATTAAGGCTCTGACACAGAAAATAAGCAGAGAGGCAGAACTTCTTAGTGACAAAATGTGCCCTGTGAGTGATTTTTAACTTTTTTTCTTTTTCCAATCTTGGACAGATACCGTCAAATATTGGAAAAAGCCATTCAGCTGTCGGGTGTAGAACAACTTGAAGCTTTGAAAGCTTTTGTGGAAGCAAGTAAGTAGAATTGGTTACACGCTGAGTGAAGGCCAGAAGTCTGTGGGGTTGCATATTTGCAAGCTCTGCCTGAGGCTACATAAATACATGATGTTTGGGTCCTGTTGGAACTCGAACACAACAGGAAGAGGAACCATCATCACCTCATTCAGAAGTTCAGAGGGAATGGAATTATTAAGGGTTTTTTTGTGTTGTATTGGGTGTTTGGCTTATTGAACGCCTGTGTGAATTACACCTGTTTTAGTTCTTTTAGAGTTGAGAGTAAACTTAGTGAGACTAAGCCTAAAGGTTTACTTTGTCCAAGATATTTCAGCAACTGAGGACAGCGATTCAGCATGAAACACCTCCCTAAACTATAAATCGTAGTGAAAAATTCATTATTATGTGTCAGGGGTTAGAACTCTGGTGACCTGTAGTCAGTTTCTGAAAGAAAAAAAAAACCCACCTTTAAAAACAACCCCTTTCACTTGGATGCAGTTTTAAAAATTGGAATATTAAATTTATTCTAAAAGCAAATGATGGCTCATAGTGAAAGCACTGACAAATGTTGCATTTCTTTTGTGTCTGACCCAGTGGTGAATGAGAATGTCAGTCTGGTGATCTCACGTCAGCTGCTGACAGATTTCTGTACCCATCTTCCAAGTCTTCCTGACAGCACAGCCAAAGAAATCTACCACTTCACCTTGGAAAAGATACAGCCTAGAGTTATTTCATTTGAAGAGCAGGTGAGAGATCAATGTTGAGGAGGTTTTGGTTTGAGGGTTTGGCTTTGGTTCCTCTCCCCCCCTCCCCCTTATCTGCTGACTATTTTAAGCCTTTAAAAAAGCTGTTCAAAACAGATACTCCTACTTGGAGTCCAGTTTTGCGTTCCTGTACATGGAAAACTTGAGTTAAATGCAGAGAGTATTTAGGACTGTGCAAAGAATACAGACTTAGTCACTTCATAATGATGCCGGGCATGTAATTCCTCTGCTACCAGAAAATGGCTTCTTACAATGGAACAATACTTGAGCTTGGAGTTGCTGTTGAGAGACAGACTGGTACTTATTGTATTGCCTTCTGCCCCAGTACTGGGGCAGGCAGGTGATGTAAAGAGCATGCATCTTGACAGATAGCTTTTGTTTCGAAATAAACAACCTCTGTGTGTGTGTTCTGTTTAGCCATAGTCATTTTACCAGGAAAAAAATGTCGAAATCCCAGTTCTAGTTGACTGCTGAATGTGCTGCAGTTCTTTTCCAATTCAGTTCTGTGTTTTGCTGTACGAATGTGCATCATCATCTGAGAGGCTGTTTATCTAAAAAGCCTCTAGGATCTAGTGTTGAGAAGAAAGGCAAGGCAATTTCTGTCACGATTTATATTTTCTTCTCTTTATCTGTTGTATTTTTAAGCAGCTTTAAGTCTGAGCTGAATATGCTTGCTTCTTGTTGTCATGATTATGCAGAAATTAAATCCAAGACATCTGATGATTTCTTTTTTTTACCCACACTTCTACTTCTAAAACCTGGGCTGTAAGCACTGAAATTTTACCTGCTGACAGCTGCCCTACAAAGCAGAAGTTTCTGCAGTAGGATCTAATTGTAGTTCACTTCATTCATGTCTCACAGGCATGATATGAGGTGTAACTGCAACAAATGGCTTGTGAATCTTGGTGCTCCTGTTCTTGAAAGATTCGTTTCATCTTTTTAAAAGCTTTATAAATGGTTACTACTTGTCACTCCCTGATGATGAACTCTTTTTATGTTGTCAGAAACTGAAGTGGACGTGCTTCAAACCAGCACTCATATTTAAAAAGCTTGGTATTAAAACTTGATCCAAGAGTCCCACACAGGACTCCTTGCATGGGAAGAGTTGCACGTGTGCAGGTTGCTGTGTCTGTGAAGGTGGGGTGTAGGTTGAGGGGATTCAGGAAGAAGAACAAATACTGTGACAGTTAATCCAGAACCATTAAACTCTTATAGTTTCTGCTACTGATTTTATTGTTCCTTAGGTCGCTTCAATAAGGCAACATCTTGCATCGATCTATGAGAAAGAAGAAGACTGGAGAAATGCAGCACAAGTGTTGGTGGGGATCCCTTTGGAAACAGGGCAAAAGTATGTTGCACACAGTTCTATGCTGTTACATGTACTTTGCTCTCTTTGTACTTAACTAGATCAGTGAGTGAGAATTTTTGGGTTGCATATTTTCCCAGAGCTACTGTAATTCAGGCCAGAACTGCTGTCAGATGACAGAAGTATAGCTTGATGACTGTACATTACAGTAGGAGTTTAGTGGGTCAAAATGCTACATCAGAAGTTATGCACTATTAATTAGTCTTGTTGATAAACAATTCTTTTTACTAGTATTTTGCAAACATGCTTCTAAGGTTATGGAAAGGTTCTTGAAAGGTGGCAGTTCCTCCATGTGTCCACTTTCTCAGTTCACAATGAAGACACAGTTTGAAATGGGATATTAACAAATACATTAGAGGGTTCTTTCAGGTGTTTGTGGGGTGGGTTTGGTTTGGTTTTTTGGATTTAGAAGCCTTGCTGTTACTTTTCTCTGGTTATCCTTCCTATCCTCTTTCTCTGCATGCAGAAGGAACTGCTGTAGGCTTTGCACTACAAGTTTGCTTCTTAACTCAAATGGCTCACCACTTGTGGCAGACTTCCAATCCACAAAAATCAGATTATTAGCGTGTACATTTGTGTCTTGGTGGACAGCATTATTTCTACTGCTGTTTGTAGGGGCAAGTTCTATATTAGCATTCATCTCAAATTTCCTTACACTGAACAGAGGGCGCTAATTTTGGTGTTAGGGAAGAAGAAAGCAGGGTAAACCAAATGTTGCCAAGTGCTTGAGAAACATAATATACGTTTAGAACAGTTAGGAGCAAGGGTAGTTCTGGAGCAACTCTGAGCACTTGCTTTTCTTTCTCTACAGACAGTACAATGTAGATTATAAACTGGAGACCTACCTGAAAATTGCCAGGCTGTATCTGGAGGATGATGACCCTGTTCAGGCAGAAGCATATATTAATCGAGCTTCCCTGCTGCAGAATGAATCAACTAATGAGCAGCTGCAAATCCATTATAAGGTTGTCTAACTTGCTTTATTGCTTTCTCTTTCTGTAGGGAGATGATTCCACACTGACATGGTTTGGTTTTTTTTACATACTGCCACTAAAACTTTCATAAAGAGAAAAGAGACAAAGGGAAAAGCTTCTAAATGGTTTTGGGAGCTTGAGAGACACAGCAATAATGAAACAACTCTTTCCTTGTGATGTGGAGATAAGTCTGTAAAGGTTCCTTAAATGCCAATTTCCTTTACTGATTGAGAAGGCTTCAAAACATCTGAAATATTGTTGAAAATGTTGCCTCCACCTTTGTTTGTAAATCTAAGAGGGGGGAAAAAATTGCATCCAATAACTCCCTTCCCCTCAGTAATTAGTTAATGATTCCCATCCATAAAAGTAGCTTCTTTAAAATTGTAAGTAGTTAATTAACTGCTGGCCTTTCTGCTTATTTGTGGGTTTACTGTGTACATAGTTCATACACAAATTTCTCAAATGAGTTTAGTAAGTGATGAGCAGTGATGACTACAGTGTAACAGTACTGATCAAGGGGATGGTGTTTAAAATTCTACAACACAAACCAGGTGTGCCATGAGCTGTGTAACTCAGTGTCTAGTGGCTTTGATTTGTTGGTTTTCTCTTTCCTTTTTTTCTCCACCCATGCTAATTTTTAAAGTGTGCACTCAGTTGAAAGTGTAAATATTTTCTGTAAATTGTAGAAGAGCACAAAGGAAGGAAGAAATATCAGATGCTGTTACAGCCCTGAAAGGAAAAAGCAAACACTTGAAACACACAAATTGCTACCTAAGTGCCAGCTGTCAGTGTCAATAGTGAAGGGGAACCTTACATAAGTACAGTATCAGCTGTACAATATTTCATGTACTTAAGTTTCTGGCCTTTAGACATTTGAAATATTTAACATGTGAACAGTGGTGGGAAGTGCCCTTTTAATTGCTTTCCATGATACTTTAGCAAGGACTTTTCGAGTCAGGCTAATTCTTTGAAGACACAGATTTCCCTAAGATGCAGAAGAGCAATATTTATGGGAGCTGTCACTTGATAGTGTGCAAGTTTTGCACACCTGTATTATGCAGCCACCTCTGCTACTTTTCTTTTTCTGAGACATCCTTCCTTTCTAGGTTTGCTACGCTCGAGTTCTCGATTACAGAAGAAAGTTCATTGAGGCTGCCCAAAGATACAACGAGCTGTCCTATAAGAGCATAGTCCACGAAACTGAGCGACTGGAGGCATTGAAGCATGCTTTGCATTGTACTATTTTGGCATCAGCAGGTAAAATACGTTTTTGTATAAAAGAGCCAACGTAGGTATTTCCCCTGAAGCAAGTAATCTTGTGTATTACTTGCGTGGAGGTATCTTGCACTAAGATTTGTTGAGGAATCCAAAGTTATGAACACGGTGTCAGAATTGCCTGTTGGCATCTGTTAGCTCAGAGGTGGATTAGTTCGGTGTCTTTGCCAGTGATAAGGTGGCATCTTGGCTAAAAACGCAGAAGGTAGTGGCAAATGGTGTTTTGGAACTGAGCACAACCAAATTCCTTCCTTAGTACAGCTTCATTGGCTGTTACTTGCGTGTATTGAGGAAAAACAATGATAACTTCCCGCTGTTTATCTCTAAATACTTGGTGCTTTGGTGATCATTTGTGAGGATTCTTCCTGACTGCCCTAGGACAGCAGCGTTCTCGCATGCTTGCTACGCTCTTCAAGGATGAGAGATGCCAGCAGCTCGCAGCCTATGGGATCTTGGAGAAAATGTATCTCGACAGAATTATCCGTGGAAATCAACTGCAGGAGTTTGCAGCTATGCTGATGCCTCACCAGAAAGCAACTACAGCCGATGGTACGTATTTCTGTAAAACCTCCTGATGTTAGGTGCTCATCCGTGGGAGTTAGACGTGCCCAATTCAGGCAAGAAGGGTAATGGAAAAGAACCTAGTATTGCTTATATTGTTATTTTTAAATTATTTTTTCAGCATGTTACCCTCGTGGGCACAGTAAAGCTTCTAGGCTATAATTCATCTTACCGATTTGCCATTCAGGTTTTTGAAGTACTGTTCTGGAAGATAACTTGTCAAATTTTCTTTCTCTGTCCTCTTCACTGACAACCTCCCAGTACTCCTAACTGAGTCTCTGTCCTTCTGAGCTTCTCCAGTTCTAAGGCACTGTTATAAATAGGATGCCTAGAAACACATGACATGCACATAAGCCATAAATGGTCTGTGCAGATGATGAATTTATTTGAACTACTTCCTGACTTGACAGGAAGGTGACGTAGAGTGAGAGGATGATTTGGACCTCACAACTTTATCCACATTGTTTCCTGAACCATCTCACTGTCACCTTCTTAGCTCTGGAACCTCTGAATAGTGAGAAATAATGTCAAGTAATGTCTTCACTGGAATCCTAAACATGCTGGTCTCTGACACAGGAAAATCTTCCTAGTGAATAATAATTGTTGATTAGGGACAAATAAATAACTGTAGTTGCAGAAGTGAAAACTGTTAAAAGTACTTGCTAACAGTCTCCTGCAATCCTTTCCTTGGGTCAGTTTGTTGTTTATTTATAACCTGTACTGTTTGTCCTTATAAGTTAAAGAATGCAGGTTAGTTGATATTTAATAATGTGCTTACCTTCAACTAGAGGTTAAGGGTCAAATGAGTTAAACTGTTCAGTCAACAGCGATGGACCCTTAGATAAGGGTCTATCACAAGAACACTAAGGGAGAGTTAATTGTACCCTAAGAGCTGTAATGAATAATAAAAAAACAAAGCAATGGTCTTTCCATTTGGCAAGCTAGGAACTGATCACAGGAGGTCAAACTCCCTCAGTTCAGACATTGGGTCTTGTAGCAAGGGATCCACCTGATTATTCTAGAAATTAAATAAAAGGGTTTAAGCTATCTGCCTTAAAATCAACCACGTGCTGTCTATTTCTTTTTGTTCACTGTCTCTGCGTAGCTTAACGCTGATGCGAGGCAGATGCATCTGGACCTTCTGCACTTGTAACACTTTGGGAAAAAAAAAAAAAAGAAGTGCTTTTTCACTTGCTCTACAATATAAACCAATATTTAAATCTTATAGTAATGTTTTGAATTTTTTTTTCCCTCATCTTAACCCTTAAGGTTCCAGTATCCTGGACAGAGCTGTTATTGAACACAACTTACTATCTGCGAGCAAGCTCTACAACAACATTACTTTTGAAGAGCTCGGAGCATTACTAGAGATCCCAGCAGCCAAGGTATCCATTGTCTACTTTTTTTTTTTTTTTTTAAAAACAAGGAACATCAGCAGCTTGAGAAAATAGCTGTGGTAAATATTAGGGAAAATAGTTAAATATTAGGAAATAATTAAATATCTCATGTTATGAGGAAGGTTGAATACCTAGCACATCTTGTGAGAATGGAAGGTACACCATGTGGAATGAGCAATAGTGGAGTTAGATACCACTGATAGTATGTCTAATCATTTCATAATTAGTGTTGTCTATAGGTTCCTTCCCCCACAATGTGTGCAGATGTAGAAAAGCCTGTAAGGCTGTTAAGTCTTACAAATTTTTAACTTCTTTCAGAATGGATGAAGTTTTTGCCATCTTTCTTTACTCTTCCAGGCAGAAAAGATTGCTTCTCAGATGATAACCGAGGGTCGCATGAACGGATTTATTGATCAGATTGACGGAATTGTTCATTTTGAGAGTAAGTTCAACCACAGTAACTTACTTTTGTAGCACCTTTCAGAGTGAGCTTTTTGAGACAGTGTTCAACAGGATAAGGAAATTTAGGTTTAATACCTTGTCTGAAGGGAGCTTGCTGTGTCTTGCTGCGGCCAGGAGGTGGCAGGGTTTGCCATAACGGAGAGAGAACCTTTGACTTTTCACCCGCAGAAAAGTGTAAATTTATTCCATCAGTCTCCTCGCAGGAACAGGCTCACCAGGAAGTTCTCTGTTCAAATCTACTCTCAATGCAGGAGTCAGGCTTTTAACAGCTGAAATAATGGTAGCTTTGGAATACCGAAATGAGCCTGCTGTAGCTGCAAGGAAAGCTTCCTCTGTGAATTAGGTGAGGGCAGTGGCAGATGGAAAGGTTGCAGTTGAAGAGGCAAGGGATTTGCTAAGACTTACTTTGTTTAGAATGGATTGTTTGGGTTTTTTTTCTTTTCAGCTCGTGAAGCTTTGCCAACTTGGGACAAACAGATTCAGTCACTGTGTTTCCAAGTTAACAACCTGCTGGAGAAGATAAGTCAGACAGCCCCGGAATGGACGGCGCAGGCCATGGAGGCCCAGATGGCTCAATGACTGTGCAGCCGTTGTCCAAATGGAGGCAATCAACTGCCTGCTATGCTGGAAGAAGGGAACTGAGCAGGACTGTGAAACAAATAACCCACATTCATTTCCCTGTCTTCTGCTTTCACTATGGCTTAGGACACAATTAGGTGATACCACGTTTGGTGTGACAGGCTTAGAATGTTCTCTGAGCTTAGAATGATGCTGTTGCTGCCTCTGTGTTGCACTCTGCTGTCCTGAAAACTGTGGGTTCCATGTGGAAGAAGCTGTAATGTCTGCAGCAAGATTTGGGTTTGGTTTATTTAATTTCCCCCCCACACACTGTATTGTTAGAGCTTTGTGGCCCATTACTTCCTGTGATGCTTGAATCCTGCTATGAAAATAGAAGCACCGTGTTTCTTTTAGTTGTAATAAAGGCTAAGCCATTTGGCTTAAGTGTTGTAAGGACCCAGGTTTTGGGGTTTGTTTTTGTATTGTTTTGCTTTCATTTTTTTTTCTTTAAGAGTAACTTGAAATAAGTAGCATTTTTGTAATTATCATTTTCAGCCCCCGAAACCACTAAATGTGTAACAGCTTTTTTTCCTTCTTTTTTTTTTTTTCTTATAAAATGCAAGTTTGAAATCTTAACTTGAAGTAAATACTGACCTTCTCCTGCACTGGTGGTGCAGCAGGGCACAGTTATTTGGGCTGGGAGTTGAGGTAAAGACCAGTGTTGCCAAGAGAGCTTGTTGCAGTGATATGGTAAGCGATGAGAACATAGAACATGCCAAGTAAGGTGAGCCAAGCATGCTCTTTGTTTTATTTTGTGGGACAGCACTGGTAATAGTACAGAAGTATCCAGAGTGCTTTTTGGAACTGGAGGTGTAACAGGAGACTTTGACAGGTAGGGATTCTGCACTCAAAAGATTAAACAACTTCTGCAGCTGGAGTGGCCAGAGAATACTGTGTAACTTAATTATGTAATGAGATACAACAACTAGGTAAAGGTGTCATGTGATAAGCAGGACTAACTTGAGATGCTTATGCACAGCAGTGAAGTATCAAAGTGGCCCTTCTGGTGTTTATCAGTCTGGAGTTGGGCACTCTTTACTCATTCTTGTGGTTCACCAGATACACATTTAAAAAACATGACAAACATTTGAGTCTTCACAGACTTTTATGCTTTGTTATCTCTATTATGTTGGAAACTCACTCCACTCAGTTGCATACCTTGGATCCATGGAACTTTATATTTTTCAACTCTTTAAGTGCTTACAGAAACAAACCCAAGTTGGCTGACAAGGCAAACATTGTAGAATGTAGAAGAAAGGAATTCACAAGGTTTCAGGATGTCAAGCTCAGCAGAAAACTACTTGCTGTTAAATAAAAATCTTTACTACAGGAAAGAACAGTGTGCACACCTGCTATACTTAGGTATAAGTATATATACTAATAAAAGGAAGAACAAAGTGATGAGAAACAGTTTTCCCTTTCAACGCTGAAGAGTATTTTGACCACATTTTTCAATGGAAATTACTTGTAACTTGTTCAAAGTGGTACTGGCTGAGAATTTTCTCTCCCTTCAGGAGAAATGCTGACATAATCACTATTAGTTTGGAGCCTGTTGTTTTCTTCTTGCTTGTGCTCTGACTTGTGCACACAGCTCCTGGGGAGCATGCCCTTTGCAGATGAAGGGTTGCCAAGTATGCCATTCATACACATTCCAATTTAGGGCATTTGCTGCTTTGCTCTGGTATTTAAAGGAGAATACAGCTGTAAAGAGCCATACCAGTGTGTGTTCACAGCTGCTTCTTGGAATACCTTTTATCCCAGTGGGCCAAGATTGATTTCTGGAAAGCAATAAGCAGTTTTACTGAAACATTTCTGAAAGAAGAAACCCAACCCAGAAGTGGCCACCTCTAGCCTCAAAACCAAGATGACCTTTGGTAATGCATATTTCAAGTAAACCACAGACAGATTTAACTGATGTGCCCTTACATAACCCAGATGTAGTTCTATTTGCAGGTGGCTCGTCCTACTACCATGCAAGGACAGCAGTGGTCTGGGTATGCTGTGGTGAGCCAGGGACAGGTAATGGAAGCACCACCACTTCCAGCAGGGATAAGTGTACAAGGAGCAGAAGTAGTAGCCTTGACAAGTGCAGCATTTGGGGTATGTCATACCCATGTTATGGAAAGTGTGTTTTTTACATCAGCAGGGAAAAGAGTATTTAATGGAGAAGAAATACACAGTTTACTAGAATCAGTAGTTACCTGCAGAAGTTGTTGTAATACATTGCCCAGCCCACAATACAGGCATTGGTCAAGAGAGATTGGTAGAGGGAATGCTCTCACTGATGCAGCTGCAAAGGCCAGAGCCAGGCACCCTCTGGGACAATGTAGTGTTTTGGTTCTGATGATTAACCAGAATGAATGGCCAAATTTGACAGACTAAGACTATGTATGAGAAGGACTGCTCAACAGAAGAAAAGAAGCTGTTGGAAAATAAGTGGGAGGCAACTCAAAATGATGATGCAGTATGGTCAGTTGTGGGAAAGCTGATTCTGCCAAAGAAGTGTTTACTCACTGTTGCTAGATGATTTCATGATAAAGCCCAGGGAGGGATAGTGGTAATAGCTAAGTACAAAAAGTATGGGCAGCTCCTGGAATTTATACCACTGCAAATAAAACCTGGAACAGCTGACTGCTTGCCAAAAGTTCTCAAGTATCTGACTGAGCTCAGAGTTAGGAGAGCAACCAAATAGGCTCTGCAGACATGCCACCCACGGCTGGGCACAAGCATTTTCTAGTGGTAGACAGCTGGGCAGAAACATTTCCAACAAGAAGGGCTGATACAGAAGTAGTAAAAGCCTTGCTGAAAGAAGTTATACCTAGATACAAGGTTTCACCATCAACTGAACCAGAGGTGTTCATTTTACAGTGAATATATAATCTGCTGTGTAAGTCTTTGGGGATAGAGAAGAAATAAACCATACATATACCATACAATCCACAATCTTCAGGACAAGTGAAAAGGATGAGTAGTACATTAAAAGAAAAGGTAGCAAAAATATGTGCACACACTCATTTGAAATGGCCAGAAGCCTTGAATTTGGCTCTGGGGGAAACGCCATGATAACCCATAGTGCTGATACCAGTAGAAGTTCTCTGTGGGAGGCACTTGGCTTTACCAGGAATTGCAGCCCAGCTACAACCAGCATCTTGGATGGTCATGAATGCGTGACCCAGTATGTTACATATATGCCAAAAGTGTTTGAAAAGCTGGGGAAGTGGGCTCAGTAGTATCAGCCCAGCCCACCTGAAATACAGGTACATGATGTATAGCCTGGGGATCAAGAGTTAATCAAGAGATTCTCATGAAAATCCAACTGAGAACCTAATGGGAAGGACTATGTACTATGTTCTTATTTTGTTGTTAGGTAAGGAAAACTGGTTACACCATTTTGACATTAAATGAGTAGTGAAATGATCAACCAGCTGATCAACAACTGACTTGAGAATCCTTCATGATTTCGTATTGATTATCATTACTATCCTATGGCAATCTTGTTAGCCATAAATCTGTTATGTTTTTTACTTGGAAGGGCAGTGGTTAAATGCCTCGAAAGTTTTCTTTCTGCCTCCTGGATGGTCAGACAGGAAAGTTTCCTTAAAAAATGTGGACAGAGCAGTGCTAACCCCTCTGAGCCACGCCCCACTGCTGGCCTGGGAATCCTTCCCACTTCAGCCATGAACCAAAACCAGCAGCTCCCCACTAGATGGAGAGCCAAGCACACATAACTGGCGTCGAGGCCTCAGCTCTTGTGGAAGACTACCAGCACGTTCCCAGCTTTATTTTGTGATTAAACTGTGTTCATCCATAGCAAGCACTGAAGAAAAAATTAATTGTCCTCCGGGCTTTTTAGATCTGTGAGCCTTTAGCTGCACTCAGAGCGTGGTTACAAAGCTTGCTTGCCACATGCGGGGCGTAAGTTGTACTTCTGTACTTCAAATAATAGTCACTTGATACCAGAAAGTTTTCCCTCCACCAGAGCTAAAAGTGACGAGTAGAGGACTTAGCTTAGAGTAAGTGAGTAAACATTACCAGAGGGCTTTGCAGGATGATTCAAAACAATATATGATACGTTTTTAAGTATAATGTGGGACTGAACTTGGTCAAATCCATCTCCTTTAATTTTTTTTTTTTTTTAAGGTTTAGGGACTTTGCTGTACACATGATAAATGACTTCTCTATGAAATGATGTTTTTATTCTTTGCAGTACTTACTTATCTAACTTTGTTATTCATTGCAAAAGATAATCCAAAAGCAAAGTAAAAAAGTTTACCAGACTAAGAACATCAGACTAAAACCTCATGAAGTTCAACAAGTCAAATGCAAGGGGCTGCACCCCAGTCAGGGCAGTCCCAAGCACAAACACAGGCTGGGCAGAGAATGCACTGAAGGCAGCCCTGAGGAGAAGGACTTGGGGGTGCTGGTGGATGAGAGGTTGTGTACTTGCAGCCCAGAAAGCCGCTTGTATCCTGGGCTGCATCGAAAGCAGTGTGGCCAGCAGGTCGAGGGAACTGATTCTACCCCTCTACTCTGCTCTCATGAGGCCCCACCTGGAGCGCTGCATCCAGCTCTGAGGTCTCCATCATAAGAAAGACATGGACCTGTTGGAGCGAGTCCAGAGGAGACCACAGAGATGATTAAAGGGCTGGAGCACCTCTCCTATGGGACAGGCTGAGAGAGTTGGAATGGTTCAGCCTGGAGACTTTAGAGCAGTCTTATAGTACCTAAAGGGGCTACAAGAGAGCTGGAGAGAAACTTTTTACAAGGGCATGGAGTGACAGGACAATGGGGAATGGCTTTAAACTGAAGGAGGGTAGGTTTAGATAAGATACTAGGAAGAAGTTCTTTACTGTGAGGATGGTGAGGCACTGGAACAGGTTGCCCAGAAAAATTCTCATCCCTGGAAGTCTTCAAGGTCAAGTCAGATGGGGCTTTGAGCAACCTGGTCTAGTGGAAGGTATCTCTGCCCATGGCAGAAGGGTTGGAACTAGATCAGTTACCATGCTATAAATCAAGCACTTGATACATTTTCATAGCATAGGATGTATGGATTATTTCAGGGAATGATTGAGGAAAACATATATTATTGGTTACCGCATAGTTTGGGGTGGGTCCTAGCATGGCTGTCTTTTTGTTGGCTTTCAAATGCTTCAGTCATTGTAGTAGCTTCTACACTTCAGGGTGCATAAATGCTTCCATTGTTGTCTGCATGGAACTTTATTTCTGTACACAAAAGACTGCACTGCTCCTGTGACTTTGCTTTTAAAACATACACTGTGGCTGCACACCTGAGCACCATTAAAGCATCATGTAATGGTTTACACTGATTGTTACTGAGTGTTTTCAAGAGCCAGGAAGCATGAAAACTGCATTCTCCAGCACGTTCTGCCTAACTGGTCTCTACTATATATGGATAGTCCTAAGTTACTGCACTAACTATAAAATTAGGAAAATGGCAAGGTGTAGTATTCTGTAAGTGTTTCACATGGTCAAAATCCATGACCAGCTGTAATTTTCTGCTCTGAAGAATGCTGAATAGTCACTTTCTATAGTTAGTACTGCCTTATTCATCTGTGTTGGGTTTGGCATTCTGTTCTGACTCCTCACAGCCTCAAGCATTATAGGCAGCAATATGACTAGGATTTTGTTCTTTGAATTAGCGTGTTTATTATCTGAAGACAGATAATTGTCATTATGTATTTCTACTTTACAGTAATGTATGAAAACAGGGAGGAGTAGTTGGAGAATATTTTAAAATTTCACAGTCTTTGTAAGATGTCCTGTTACTTGAATGTGCCCCAAGCCTCTGCTATTTCCTCTTTTTTTGTGATCTCCTTTTTGAAAGTGAAGTATGTCCTAAGATACAAGTTCTGTCATTACTCAGGTGAGATGTCAGGCCTCTTGCAAAGCCTGTGTTTATAAAAGAATATACATTGAGTAATCAGAAAGAGTCACAGTAAGATTTAGAAAAACTGCAGATTTAAAATGGAAATTGTAGTGGTTGCCACCACCTGTGTTGTGTTGCTATATTCACATCCATTTTGAAGCACTGTGGGGACTTAAAGCATTGATGTGGTACAGTCTTAAGCTTGAGATGAAGGCAAGTATAAAAAAAAGAAGGCAATAACATTCAAGAATATATCATAGTGGGAGGCCGGATACTGAAACACAGTTCAAATTTGATCATATTAAGAAGCTCTTAGAGTTGTTTTCAAAAGCTTGAGGCAGGTTATTTCTGTGCTAAAAAGTTTAAAATCTTCAAAAAAATTAACAACGCCAAACTTGATCCTAGCTCATAGGTTTGGTTTTGTACAGAAAAAAAAAGACAGTAAAATGGTGTGTGTATAGAATAAGGAGTTGCTGAGTGTAACCCTCCACTAAAGGCTTTTTCACAAACTTTTTAGGAACAGAAAGTAGGTGTTTATATAGATAGATTTATAAAACTAAAGCAGTAGCTTGATATAAGACATTTCCTTTTGCTTAAAGCAGTGCTGAGAGATGGGGCTGGAAACCCAGACTTAAGTTTGTAAGCCTCCTTTACCAACAGCTGCTCAATAGCTTTGGCCTGTGGGGTTTTTGCTAATGGAGCTCAATCCCTGTCCCCCTAACCTGAGGGCATCTTCTCTGATCAGATGCTTTCTCCTTCCAAGCATAATAAAGATTACCAGACAGGGGAGGATTAGCAGAGAGGGGAAGATTATTAATTCCCTGGAAGCTCTGTGGTTAGATGCTGGTTGGGAATTCAGGATGCACACCCAGCCAGTGGGGCTAATATAATAGGCATGGCCTGAGGAGGTACACTTGTACTGGAGGGGCAACTGAAGACCCAAGACGGGATCAAAAGGATTTTTGCTGTTGTTTGCAAAAGGTGTTACAACTTCTACAGTAAAAAACAAACAAACCAATCTTTACTATATACTCCAGATGTACTTTGATTTTTTAAATGTTGTTTTTAGCTGGAACTTTCCTTTGAATCGTAAGTAATGTTTCTCCTCTTTGTGGTGTGTGTGAAGGGACAAACAGATGGGAGTTGATCACTGGATTAGGAGCTCATATTAGTTTAGGGCTCATCGGTATGCTTTCTATTCTGTCAGTAGTCCTGGGGAAAATATATCTAAACTGAAATGAGATGCACTCGATAAAGAATTGCAGGATGGGAATGTATTAGTGCAAGTCATTACGGCTTAAAGGAAAACAGGTGCTACAGCAAACAAGCTAAGTAGAAGCACTAGGGTTGGGAAAAGTAATTGGGCAGGGGACAAGAGGTGCTGAACTTCACAGGAGTTTGTGATTTGCAAGAGCTAACTGTTCAGAGCTGATAGGATAAGAGTTAATGAACTGATCTCATTCTAGCTGTTTATTAAGGAATCCTTATCTGCTGAGGGGTTTTGTTAGAAGCAACCACAACTCAGCATTTCTATTTACAGTCTGCAAGTAAATAGGTTGTGGAATGATATTTGTGGATGCTGCATTACAGTGAAGACAGACTGGTAAGGCAAAACAGTCTGGGTGGAGGGGAGTTGTTAATGCAAAATGGACCTTGAAATGGCTGCATGCAAATTAGACATAGGTATGTTAGTATTTTATTGCTTTGTGTCTTGCATATTGGAGTTGGCAAAATCATTAAGAGAAAAAAGCCTGAAATGATGATATACGTGCTTTTAAAGGTGTGTTAAAACATTGGGGCAATACGGCAAAGCATGGTCAGACTGATTTAAAAAAGGTAAATATCTTTTAGCAAGGACCTGAGGAATTTGTGCTGTTGAGTTCTTTCAGAAGTCCATGGAGTGGGTAATTGTCTTTTTTCTTCCATGGGAAGTGTATTTACTAAGCTAGGATAAGAGATGCAGTAACAAATGGGTAGAGGTTGAAAACATGCAACTGTAATGAGAAAACAAAGCAGCAGTTCCTAAGAGCAGCGACTAAGCTCTGGAACTAACTATCCAGGGAAAAGGATAGGTTTCCACTGTTTTGCTGTCTTGAAATCCAGACTGGCTGCCTGGCTGGAAAGTGGCTTAGTCAGTTAATACTGGCTGAATTTAGTCCAGAGCCAACAATGCAGTTTAAGAGTCTGATCTACAGGAGGTCAGACATAGTGACCTAATGGTCTGTTCAGGCCTTAAGCTTTTTGAAGCTGTGATTTGAAGGTGAAAAGGGTTATACCCTACCAATTTATGCACAGCAGCCACAGTGTAGGCTTTAATTGTGATTGTGATTCTTGTGTTTGAGGCAGAGTGCCATCAGAAATGTATGGCCAGAAAACAAAGCAATCAAGCACATCAGGTAATAACTGCATTAACTTCTGGGTCCGAGTGGAAGGTTACATTCCATTTTCCAATAAGGTGATTATATTTCATCTGAAAGTTTGGATTTAATTATTTAAATTCTTTGATCAAAAAAGTGAGCTGCTAGAGTATATGTTGCCACATGTGAAACACATTTGTTGTTGCTGCGGCTTGCTACAGTTAAGTCAGGAGAACACTTTCCACCTCTAGGTAGCTGCATGCCACATGCTTGCCTAGAAGTGATCCTACAGTTTCTATGTTTTTCGCTAGTCAAGAAAGTCTGTGGGCCTGGGATAAAAGAGGCTTCTCAGTGAGTGCTCGGCTGAAGGAGATGGTGTATGATTTTTCTGGGGGTTAGGATGAAGCCTGCGCTTGTGCTGGGAATTTGGCAAATACTTGTATCTTCCAGCAGTGGTAGGTTGCATTCCTCTGTTTGGAGATGGAATCATCCCTGTTTTTTTCATTTTCCTTCACTGGTGGTTGGAGAGTGGGGTTAGCTAAGTCTGTGTGAGCTTGGCCTTTGTTGTTGGGGGTATGGTATCTGGTTTCCAAGCCCTTTCGGGATGGCAAGGTCTTGAGATGGAGCAGTAGGGCTGTCATTTAGTGACTGGGCACCTCTGGGCATGCTTTTGGACACAAGCTATGGCTAGCCATGGAGTGCTTTGGGAGAGTTAGGTAATAGCTGAACAATGGCAGTGAGGGTGTCAGTGGTGTCTGGTCTTGGACACCACTGAATGACTACTAAGCAGCAATGCTTGAAGAACTGTGTTGGATAGGGTTACACACATAGGTACATAAGCCTTTGAGTCTCCTAATCACCTGGCTTTTTAGTATTTTTATTTCCTGAGTTGCCTTCTTGCAGGAGAGTTCCCAAACATGGCTGAGAAGCTAACAAAAATTGTGCTGTGCCTGCTAGTGAGAATGAGTGAGTGACACTGACATCTTGTTAGCGCTGAAGTGACACAGCTGGATACTTGGGGAAAATGAAAGGGCAGGTGGGTGATTTTCAAATCAGTCTTTCCTACCTTGCACATGTGTGGGCTGTTGTTAGCAGGATGGTGGGGTTGTTCAGAAAAGCCTTCTGCTGTCAGCAAGAGCCTGTGGCACTGGGCTTACTCTTGACATGATTTACAAATGGTGATGCTGATCATGAAATTGTCCAGCTGCTCTTTGAATTCCCATCAGCGTGCTTCCTCCTGGCATGAACGTGGATAGCCTTTTGGGAGCCAGATTGGCAAAAGACATCTAAAGGACAGAGATTGGATTATCAGCTGTAATACTTCATCACACTGGACTCCTGCATAATTTTTAATTGAGAAAAGGTAACTGACAATTCAATGACATGTCCTGATGTGCAGACAGTCCATTTCACAGCCAGTTGTTCCTCTTTTCTCTGCCCAAGGACAGATCCGGTTATACCCTGATCTTACTTTTGTTGCCTTGTGACCATTAATCTCATTGCTGAGCTGTGCATGCACCAGCCTGTGCTGAGGAATCCTACTGCAGCTCGTGGGGCAGTCAGCTTGGAGCTGCTGCTGGTAGGAAGAGGAGGTGTGGCAGAAAACTGTCTTGTGCCAAAGGGGTTTTACAAACCCACCTTTCCATCCTGTGCTGACAGCAGTCACTGGGGACATTTAGGTGTGTTTATGCACGTTGCGGGAGCTGGGAAGAAAATAATATGTTCATTTCTGATTGCTTATTTTTACTGAAATGTCTGACTACAGGAGAGATACCAGCCAGCTGCTACCTGCTCCTGAGGGTCTAAAACCATTCTGATAGTTAAAGGAGAAGATGGTTAAATATGTTCCATGTGCTCCTCCAGCCTAGTCATTTCCCACACTTGTAGAGCTCTCAGGCATTTTCTTCCTTTGTTGACATATTGCAATTGCCTCTGGCTGCTATCAGCATCGATTGTGGTATTAGCTTGTACTAAAAGAGGAGAGAATCTGTGCAAATGGTTGGCTTTTCTTTCACACCAATACATGGCAATCAATTCCTAAGCCACTGGGGCTAGCAGAACAAATCACTGCATTCTCACAAAATGAAATTATATTCCATTTCGATGGGAAGCCCCTTGTACTTTGCTGGATTGATTTTCCTGCGAGTACCACAAAGTCAGCTTAGGATTTCTGCAAGTTAGATGCAGCACACAGAAAGGGAATCTGTTGCCTCATGTTTTAAGGGCTCCAGAAATGAAACGTTGATTCTGTCTCACAGCAAATGTAAGTAGATTGTTAGTTTCGGGTGTTCACCAACTGTTTTGTGTGCAAGGTACAGTTATGTATCTGTCCTGTGTCTTTGCTGTTAAACAGAGTCTGGTGAGCTGGGACACATGCCCTAAATGGGTTAGAGTTAACAACTCTGGCAGCTCAGTTTTCCCATGTAACAGCCATGGAATTGTGAAGATGTCCCACAGTGCTACAGATGTGCAAGAGTAACAGTCTTTGTTTCCAAGGGGGAGTCCGTGAGAGGGAGAGACCCCAGCCTGAGTTAGCAAACCTATATTTCTGAAAGCTGGTGTTGCATGAAAAGTGGGCGTATTTTGACACTACTTCTACAGAAATATGCTGACATGGGCCCAATTCTGAGTGAGTAATCTCTAAATGAAATGGATCACAAGGTTAAAAGACAAGCAGGAGAAGCAAGTTAGAAACCAAGTGAAAATACCCTGTCAGATTACCTAGTAAGAAATGGTTGCTGTAAAAATGGCATTGGTTTTAGCACCTAAAATATTCTCTGACCTATACCCCATTAAAAAGTTACCCTTTAAACCATTTCGTTGTTTTGGGGCATGTCTTAAAGAATCAATCATGTGCAGTATTGTTTTAGCTTGTGATAAAGGCTTTTCTTTATTGCTTTGCACAGGGTATGTTTTATTCATGTTTTCCATCAGTTGGTCTTTTGTTTCCTGGAAATGGCTGCTATGCATGGTGTCCCGGAGAGCCACTGCATCTCCACACCTGTGAGGGTGAAATAACTGGGTAGTTTCCCTTAATGAGCAGCTGAGTCCCAGAGTGGAATTTTCCACTGCAAGGGGAAAGGCTATGTCTGTAGGATGCAGCAAGCTTCTCTTGCACCTTATTCTGCCCATCAGACAGTAACTCCTGTGAGACTTGTGAGCAGAACAGCAAGACAGAAAGCTATGCCAACCCTCACTGCAGGGTTTTGCCACTTTCTTTGGGTTTTGCCTTATGTCAGTCAGGTGGCAGAATGTGGATTTCCATTTCAGACTGATATTTGTCCACAGTGTCTGTGCTGCAAAGGGTTTTGTACCACAGACACATCCAAGCTACTTAGTGAGGGCAAGCTGGATAAAACAGACTGTGCTGAATTCTGAGTTTGTTGTACCTCACCTGTCCTAGGTGCTCTGTTCAGCTCAATTAAGGCTTGCCTTTGTATCTCTTGACTGTATTATGTCATAATTAGTTTTCGTGCATGGCAAGTTAAGGGCTTTAGTTTCAAAATGCATGGGCTGCCTTCTCCATGTGTGCTGGTTTTGGCTGGGGTAGAGTTAACATTTTTCACAGTAGCTGGCATGAGGCTGTGTTTTGGGTTTGTGCTGGATTTGTGCTGAAAACACTGTTGATAACACGGAGATGCTTTAGTTACTGCTGAGCAGGGCTTGCACAGTGTCAAGGCCTTTCTTGCTTCTCGTACCACCCTGTCAGCAAGGAGGCTGGGGGTGCATGAGGAGTTGGAAGGGGATACAGCTGGGACAGCTGACCCCCAACTGACCCAAGGGATATTCCAGGTCATATGGTGTCATGCTCAGTATATAAAGCTCAGAGAAGACAAAGGAAGGAGGGGCTGTTAGGAGATATGGCGTTTGTCTTCCCAAGTCACTGTTACATGTGATGAAGCCCAGCTTTTCTGGGGATGGCTGAACAGCTGCCAGCCCATAGGAAGTAGTGAATGAATTCCTTGTTTTGTTTTGATTGTGTGTGTGGCTTTTGCTTTACCTATTAAACCGTCTTTATCTCAACCCATGATTTTTCTCACTTTTACTCTTCCATTTCTCTTCCCCATTCCAACGGTGGGGAAGTGAGTGAGTGTCTGCTTAGCTACCATTTGGGCTTCAACCACGGCACCAAGGATAGTTGTGGCCTTACAGCAGTTGTCTAGTAAAGGACTGAATCAGGTCAACACAAGTGCTTTTTAAAGCAGTAAGAACAGTACCCAGAGTAGGGAAATATGCTGCAGAATATATGAAAATTTCTGTAGAGAATGTTCTGTCATTAAGAGCTTTTAAAATTGCATTTAGACTCTCACCTGACTGCATTGCTTACTGCTGCCAGCAGTTTGTCTTCTTTGCAGGAACTGAACTCCTTCTTTTCTCATAAGTGACTGCAGGAATCTGCTCAGGATTTTCTCTAGACCATCCCTCCTCGTGAACTGTTTTGTGTTCCTACAACACTGAACAACCTATCTGCTGCCATAAAACCTCAGTGCTAGCCATAGAACACTTGGTTCATTCTCAGACACTGCTTTCTCACATGGATCATTCTTGATGTGCTCTACAGCTGGTCTTCTTTGCTGGTCCTAATCCGTGCAGAAACATTTTAAGCTCCTAAGGACAGACAGTGATTCAGAGTAGTGTCATAGTTTATTTTCAGTACTAAACAGAGAAAGCATCACTTCAGTGAACACAAGAGCTTCCAGGCTAGTGCATTAGAGAGTGTCAGTAAAAGCCGAAATGTTGTTGAGCTGAGACTAAAAAAATACTATCTTAAACATAATAATAAATAATTTGCCTTAAGAACCTGTTTTCTCCTCTATGAGAGGTCTTCCTGGTGGTTTGTGCAAAAGAAATGCTAAGTCACCTGAATTAAGGTTTCCAAGTACCAGAGGACAGCCAAATGTGAGTTGTCCCAAATGACTTTAGTGTGGCCTGCAAGGGGGTCAGGGAGCAGGGACGCTTCTCATGCGGCATTACCTGTTGCACTGTGTGGATAACTAATCATCCAGGCCCCTGAAGTTGAGAAACACATAACATGTTAGCCAGGGATTTATTTTTTTTAGATGAAAAATGCTTTACAGAGTTTTCTTTAGTACCGGAGGGCAAACTGTTGAATTATGCTAGTCCCTCGTGGTACCTTCTGCCTTTAAAATTCCTTAGAGGAAGACTTGACAGAAGACTCAAGCTGAGTGGTTTTGTTCCAGTCCTTGGAGGTGGAAATTAGTCTTTTCTCTTCCATTGATTTCTCTTTAGCAAAGAATAACTATTCTTTGTATTCACTGTGTTTCTAAGATCTGCTTAGACAGGAAAAATTACAAAACGCAGCCAAGACTTATGTAAAAGTTTAGGATCCCTTAAGGGTTTGAATTTTTCAGGCTCACTAAGTTTGGAGACGATTTTTGGGAGGAGTAGCCTGGAGCTGTGATGAGAGGCCACACAAAGCCTTTGCATGTCCAGGCAAATGAGTCCTATAGTATTTCTCAAGGGGGAGGTGCAACCTGATCCAGAACTCCCTTAATGTCAGTGGTTCAGATAAGGGAGGACATGGACCCTTGTCCTGTACCTTTACTTTACAAACGAGCTAATACTAGCCCAGCTGAATTAGGGTTTCTGAGTACTGGAGAGGACAGCCAAATGTGAGTTGTCCCAAACCATCTTAGTGTGGCCTGTGGAGGTGGCCAGGGAGCAAGGATGCCTGTCATACAGCTTTACCTTTTGCATCGTGTGGATAACTAACAATCCAGTTTCCTGAAGCTGAGAGACACCAGAGGGGAGTGGTTCACCTTTTAAGGTGTGTGGGACATCTTATGCCTGGGAGAGTGCTGGTTATCCTACTTGCCTGTGGAGGGAGCCATCGTGCCTGGGATGTTATGTGTTTACAATGGATTTAGACAGCATTCATTGGGCAGGACAAACGATATTCATAGTGCTCTCCCTGATACCATGACAGCCGCATGATCCCAAGGGTTAACCATTCCTCTGAAGGTGATTCAGATCACCCCTGTGGGATAGCCTCTTTTGTAGAGATGGAAATGAGCCATGGACATGCTCATATGAATGGAAAACATGCTGGTGTGGATGGTAACAGAATCAGTGTAACTAACATGTGACAGTACAAAAGGGCAAAAAAGATAGTTTATGTGTCAAATCAGAACTAATGGGGCAAAGATTTTCTTCTTGTCTGAGTACATTTCTGTGTATGATTTTCTGGGGTTGTCTCAGCCATTCCTGGGCTTGTGAGTAATAATAATTTGCTTGACAAAGCTTCCCTTGTTATCAGAGCTTGCACTCTGAAGGATGAAAAACTGCCATTTCATCTCTTACAGCCAGTTGGCCTACTGGAATAAATGCACCTCAGACAATTAGTCATTGTGGTTTTCTTCTCTTCTTCCTTGAGATGGCTGGCTCTTTGGAGCAATCTTCCTTTCTACACTGCAAGGTGATCAGTAAAAAGCAGTTGAATGTTATCAACAGTGTTTGGTGCTATCAGTCTTCCGAGAAAGAGTACATCAAGGGAAGCCGGTGTCTGTGTGCCTGTTGATGTGCATATGCACTCTTGACTGCACAGGAAGATGCTAATTCTCAAACTGGGATTGCTTTGTGTTTCAGTCTCTACTTCTCAGATAGTTTCCTGTGGCTGCATGAGCATCACATAGATTGTTAATCCTAAGGGAGAAGTGGAAGAAATGTCTTCTCTTCAATGCATACCGTCTCATAAATTGTGTAGATAACTTCATATTCATCTGGAGAGAAGTTCCTTTGTCTCCTGTCTGCAATCAAAAATTCACTGAGAAAGCAGAGCTACTGGTGTTCAGTGATTCCCAGGTCTGTGCTTTAGTGCAAGTAAGTTTTGCTAAGGACTTACCAGATGATTGGTCTTACCAGATGATATAAATATTCCCTTCTCAGCTTATATTTTGGGTGATAAAACTTGTCAGGAGCACTGACAGTGTCAGAACTCATAAGTTCTGCTTTGTAAGGAGATCTTTGAGGTAGCAATATAGAAAATCTACAAAATTTAGCCTGAAGCAAGAGCTCATTTTCAGCTGAAATCTTTTCAGCAGCTCCTTGTCAAAGGGAAGATGGAAGATATATGACTGGCTCTGATCCCTGGCTGTGAGCTGAGCTGTCTTGGGATTGAGGGACAAGGTTAATACAAATATTGTAACACAGTAACAATAGGAAAATATCTTCTCCATCTACTGTAATACAGACTTCCCTTGAGTCATGGAGTAGCAAGTAATAGGCAGTGCTGGGGGCTGTTGTAATGGAGATGGTGACTGGATATCTTGGGATTAAGGTTTTGTTTTCTTTGCAGAAACCATCTCAGTGCTTGTAGCTGGCGAAACTGTTGTGTTACTCCTTCAAAGTGTGCCAAAATTAGCATTGCCTATGACTGAGGAAAGTAGTACACAGTTGTTCTGGCTATGATGGAATGAGAGCCACAAAAAAAGGGACAAGGATGTGCCGAGACTATTCCCACTTCTCTTGCACCTTCCATCAAGTGCACAGGCTTAATTATGTAGCTGTAGGATAATGGATGGGATTGGCACTCTAGTTAAGGTTGCACAGAATGATTCAGTGTGCCTTCAACATTTATGCTGTATAAATGGGATGGGTGGAGCAGGGAAACAAACCCACAGGGGAGTAGACAGTGAGCCAGATATATTAGATATTTATCTGAAATTCTGTGAGTTTGAGAGGAAAATTTGTATTGTTGGGGTATGTTCTTGAGACCACAGATCAGCAACTTTGTCTGGTAATCCCACCTGGTACAAAACCCTGTGTTTACAAAGGACAGTGGGGTTGAACTTACTTGGATGCTAACTGTGAAATCTGCTCAGTTAATACCATACTGATTCCGAACACAGGGGTCTGGAAAACACAGGATGAAATGGAGGAATCCAACCAAGGTCAAGGCTGTTTTTCAACCAGTTGGTACTAATGAAGTGTCCTGTTGGTCTCTACTGTTGTTCTGTTTACCTAAATGCCATTTACTATCATGTTTTCTCAACTTGCCTGTGTGAAAGTTGAGTAGGGACTGTCTCTGCCCCTTAAAACTGCTACAAATCTGTTAGCCTGTACACATGATGGATCTAAATATACATTTAGGTAAAATATATAACACAGCTGCTAGGCAGTTTATTTTCACCAGTGGAAAGACTGTATTTCAAGAGAGTGGTGAAATGTCAAGTGAATTATGGGGTTTGTCCTCTTACTTGTAAAAATAAATTGTATATTCTATAATCTGAACCAGACTAGGTTTTAATTATGCACTGTTTTGCTTTGATTTACTAGGCAGGTTATCTGGAGGCCAAAACACTAGCAGATATATTGTAGTACGTCTGGAATGACTTAAAGGGCAAACATTAGATGAGTAATTCATTTTAACAAGCTACCAGAGTTTTTTTGCTAGGCTTTCTTTCATCTTTTGACTGCACGATTAACTCCTTTGTGGATTAATATCAGCCTCTCGTTTCTGTTTTATAATCTGATTACTAATTATCAACCCTATAGATTGTGTTTATAGCTTATGCCCATAGGTTTCCGGAGAAGTAGATGTAACTTAAACTTGTCTATGTAGGGCTTTTATCTAATTGACTGTTTTTTTTCTTGTGGAGAGGTGCATTTGCAAAGAAAAGCTACAGGCACTGGTGGTTCAGTGACATGGGTGCATCTCTGCTCTGGCAGTGGTCCTCAAGTTTGTGGCTGTTGATCCTGTGCTTGGGATCCTGGGCAAGACCTGGAGCTGCAGGGGATTAGAGCAGAAATGAGCACAGCTGCTGCAAGTATGGGGCAGGGTGACAGGGAGAGCAGAGTGGCAGTGCTGGTAGGCTTTCATTTCTTGGTACTGCCCAGGGACAAGCAGAGCATGAGCCACAGTCAGTGCTGCTGTTGCACCCCTTTCACCTTAAGTTTAATTTTCCACTGAGGGTTTGTGAGGTGTAAAGCTGTCCAGTTGGGCGAAGCAGTGGAGTGCATCCCACCTTTTAGCCACTGCTGGAATGCGTGTCCACAGCCACCTGGGTGCCAGGTTACTCTGGTGAGGATGGGTCCTGTGCAGTTTAGGGATTGTTGGAGAGAGGCACCTGGGATGAGGAAGCAGCCAGAACCAAAAGGCATCTGGTTAACTGGGGCCTTGCAGACCACTGCGAAGAGCTCTGGTTATTAGGGCACAATGGGAGATGACTTTCCTGTGTGCTCACAATAGTGCTGCATTACTGACAGCAGCACTGATGTCTAACCTTCCCAAACATATGATACTCCAGCCAAACTACAGAGATTTTACCCTTTTGTTCTCATATCATGCTTGAATTTTGTGTTCAGATCAAATACAAGAAGCTTCTGCAGCAGGATGAGGTTTGAGTCAGACAAGCATTTCTTATCAGTGGAGTGAGTGCTTGTGGTCAGTAATGAACTGTTGCCTTTGACTTTTTCCTGCATGCTGGTCATGGATAAGTGTGCTCTGACAGCACATTGAGAGACATTGTGGGTAGACTTCCAATTTTACAGTAACATGTCAGCTTCTAGAACGGCCAGTTGAAATGGTTAGTTAGGATTAGTAAAGATAAGAGCTGAGAAATGCTAAATGTAAGGACCACATGTTAACATCCCAATCTGGACATGAAATCTAGCAGATCTGATAAAATTCATAGTATATGAGGTCTGCAAAACTGTCGTGAGGCCAGAATCCCTGTGTAAAGAACCTTGTAAGTGTACTTAGAGTGAAGTAAAACAACAGCAACGTGAGGCTGGTTTGGGCTGCCGTTGTCTTGGAAGGTTTTTTGAAGGTAGATGTTGCAAATGAAGGCTGTTATGTGACAATAAGGAGATGCTAAGCTTTAGGAGGAAGTATTTTCTGTAAACTGTTACATCAGTAGTTGGACAGTGAAGACAGACCAACTGTCACAAGTTAGTGAGCCCTGATACTGTGCCAGAAGAATGACTACTGTTCGTCATCTACTAATGCTCTATCCTGACCCTGCTTCCTTCTGGGATCTTAAGTATTTTCAGGCTGTTTGATGCCTCAGATAACTCAGCTGTAAAATGGACACATGGGCATTCAACTTTTGTACTGGAAAGTGATTTCTTGACATGTGATCAAGTGCTGCAAAGCAAGCTGGTATTTGTCAGGGAACAGTGGAATTGGATTTGTTCGCTTGGGTTTGTAATGCTAGTTAATTAGATTTTGAGTTGCTTTTTGGCGTAGAGTTTTCTTAGATCAGTACAAAATTTATAAAAAGGCAACAAATCTATCTGAAGAATTATGTAAGTAGGAAGCCAATTAGCCAGAAGCAGTGATCTGTAAGCTGTATAAGTGCTCCCAAAATGTATAGTGCCCATTACTAGTTGTTTGCAGTAGTGGAATAGAACAGCATCTGCCTCACACATACCCATAACTGAGGTTTCTAAATTAAGCCAGGGAAGAAAATTTCGCCCTACTCCACAAATAACCTTTTTCTATTTCACAGTCAAATATCCCTGTTTTAAGTAACTCCATAACCAGCAAAAGTGGGTGGAACTCTTTATTCACCAAATTTGCCTCACGGTAAGTGCTGAATGTATGCACTGACCCTGTTATAAACATTACCAGAGCCTACTCTGACCAGCTCAGAGCAAAGCCCATGCTATTTTCATTTGCTCATGTAGTTAGCATGCACTGGCAAGGTTGTGAGGAGCTAGATGAATTACTTAAATTCTTCCCAGAGCCAGAGTTGAAGCTGACTATTTTTTAACAGCAAGTTTTTAATTAACTTGTCACTTACATACATCAAATTTGCAGACAGGCTTCAGTGAGTCTGTATGTTGTGTCAGTACAGCTACTGAATGTAGCACAGCATGGATGATGTGCTTTATCTGGTAGGTCTGTCAAAGGGCTTTTAATTCTTTGTATTAGTATCAAGCTATTGTACATACAACCTTAGAAGTGCATATTTTAAAATTTTTTCTCTTGTAAAACATCTGTTAGAAAGAACTCTACCAGTTAAGAGACACCTTTTACCATCAAGAAGCAGTGCTGTGTTCACTGCCTCTTAGTGTCAGGGTAGCTTCCTAAATTTTTTTTTTGCTGTTGTAGAACCACGTGACTGACTGCTGGTTAGGCAAATTATAGACAGATATAGAAGGAATGGTTGCACTTCTCAGAAAAGGAGGAAGTAGCAACAGGGTAGCTAGTTAAAGTGATGATCTTGTCAAGTGAAAAGGAGGGCAAATGGAAGGGACTGAAAGCTGAAGTATAGAGAAGTAGTTATGGGAAATAGGAGGAGAGAAATACAGCCTCATGCTGCATTTGCCTCCTGCCTGGTGGCTAAAAAATTAGCTGCAGTTGTCTGTGTAATACTACCCTGACTGTGGTCTGACAATCACCATTTGTTCCCAGGCAATCTATTTCTCTCATGGAATTTCTTCTCCTGAAGTAAATCTGAGAGAATATTTATATCAGGCTACATCACACACTTATTTTCGTGCCGTAAACAACTATCTATGGCAAACTTGTAGACAGCATCCAAGCACAACAGTTGAACAGGAAGAAGTACAAAGTCTGTAGAGAGAACCATCTTGTAAAGAAGCAGTGAATTTTTAAGCCATAGACACTTCAGCTGTGCGTAGAAGGCTGTAATTTGCACTTCCTTTATTGCTTCACATGACTGTGCCCACTGCATTTTCCTGAACGTAACTGTATACATTAAAAAACCAACCTAAGGTTTTCACAGCAAATGGCATTGCTTAACTGAGATGTTACACTTGTTAAACTTTAAAGGTCAGTGAAGTTTCTCTGGGTCACAGCAGAATCAGATACTCCAATACACAACCCAGGTTTGCTCTTTGCTTGAGACTGGATATGAAAGAATAAGCCAGGCAGTGAGCACAACTGTGATTCTATTTTTCTGGAGATACTCTGTGTATTGTTGGCATTTGGGAGGTCAGGTGGCATGATCAGATCTGTTCCTTTCAAATTTGAAATCAATGAATCTACAAGTTGGAGGAAATGAAAATACTTTGACTGCTCATCAAGATCTATATTTCAAATGTGCATATTCAAATGCAGCCACTGAAATTCTCTGTTTTGTGGTCATGGTTTCAGAGGCTGAAATATTTAACATCTGTTAACATGAATGCAAGTTAAGCATTTGCACAGCTGTGGATCACGCCATATAGGAAACTTGAGTGTAACCTTGAAGAAAAGAGAGCAGATAATCTCCACTTAGCTGCATGAAAAATTCCTGTTTTCAAGACTTGTAGTGCATTTCTAAGTAAGCATTGCTTACAGTGTTGGATATGTGGCTGTTCCTTGGACCCTTCTATAAATGGGTGATTTATCTGCTACCAAATACATCTATTAACCTTCATCTGATAGAATAACTAAATAAAGTATTAAAAAACTGTATTACAAAGATTGATATCTGTATAGGTTGGTTGCTTCATGTTCTGGTTTACATGAACAATGTTGGATAATAGCAATGTGGTGTTACTTGTGGCTTATCTGAATAGGGTTATCAGGGTTTTCCAGCAATTGCTTCTAGCTCTTTCAAAGATAAATGTGAGAAATGGAAAGCTGTGGAGAAGGGATGGATGCAGATATGCAAACTCTTCAGACCCTCTGTGATAAATAGTAAGTGTGAATGTAAACAGTGCTGCTTTGAGGATATGTAACAAGGATTTGGGGGATGGTGCTGTGTGACAAGTATACTGAGTGTAGACATGGAAAAGCTTAAATATATATTGTAAAAGTAGTAACAGCAGTATCAGAAAAAAACCAGTTGTAAAACTGCATATTAGTGAGATTTCCTGACTATTTGGTAATGCATGGTAGAGTGACACAAAGAATCCAATTTCTCATTTGCTGCTAAATTTCCTGAGGGTGGAAAAGCTGTTTCACTGTTTTTTGCAAGTAAAACTTTCACATCTAAAGCAATTGGTTGGGCCGGGTGCTTCAGGGAGGCCCTGTTTTGATCCCTGATTGATAGGAACCAAACCATGGATACCACCAGAAATGAAATTAAGCGAAGTGAAAATGAGCACCACTTACACAGCCATGCACTGCACCTTAAGAAACTGTTGTGGGGAGTCTAAGGATTGTGCAATCTCACTGTGTCTCATGGCTTTTGTTATTCAGGAGTTAGAGGCCTGAAATCCCAACTTGACTGCTGTTGGGGCCCCTGGAGGCAGGAAGAAGAGTTAGTCTAGCTGAGCACCTACTGTGTAGTTGAAACAGTGAAGCAAAAAGTGCTATTCATGAATTTGCTGCTTTTGATTATTACTGATTTAGCAGCACCCAGTGCCTCAATAACTCAGTGACATGAAACAGGTAAGGATGTGGTACCCTGTTTACAGGCGCATCTTGTTTGCCAGTGGCCAAACACAAATCATCCCTAGTCTTTTAGCCCCTTCAAAAGCTGGACAAGTAATTTTCTCAGTCTCCTGATTACCTCGGAAAATTTTCCAGAGCTGTACAGTTTGCAGTAGAAGCTGCTTCTGATCATGCTGAAAAGGCAAAACTTGGAAAAGAAGTGGAAAGGACAGGAGGTCCAAAATCAGCTGATGTTCAACAGACAGGTCAGACTCACCTACCCCTCCATGTGCTTTAACTTGTTTATAACTGTATGTGAATATTCCTGTAAATATTTTAAATCTGAAGGATATTTTTTTTATTTAAAATTGGTAAACAGGATACTATTCATCAAGGTTTTTGCAAGAGACAATAACACTTCAGTCTTAAATCAGAAACTTAGCCCCATTAGTTGGTGTTCTTAGCTTCTGAAAAGGGTTCTAGAATAGAACCAAAATGGCTGTAGTTCAAGTTGCAGACTTCCTTTGAAAGGAAATACATGTTCTTTAAAAATGTTTTTCACAATAGGTTAAAAAAAGTCATAAACTTCAGAATAAATACATATTATTGATATACTAATAGCTAAGTTTGTACCTTTTGTATGCTCATGTGCTAAAGTACAAATGTTTCCTCAAATAACTTAGCAGTAGAGACTTAAAATACCTCCTCTGCAGTCAGTCAAGTTCATAAGATGTGGTAAGCAGAGAAAGTTCTTAGTTAAATTAAATGAGAAACATTTGATGCCTAACAGGGTCATAGCTAGAGTCTACACTTCAAATGTTTTTGGTTTTTTTTTACTGTTTTGTTCTGCTTGACTGGGATGTCTGAGGCACAATTAGGGCTTTCCCACATTAAAAAAAAAAGCTTTGAGCAGCCTTTCTAGTGGTAATTTTCTGTGGAATGCTATAGTATAACAAGAGAGATGCACCAATCTGTACTGTCATCTGCAGTTCTAATGCAACTTCAGCTGTAAGCTACAGAGTCATAGCTGTAGGTTCCCATGGCTTTAATGCCCCCACTTGATTCCAGGAAATGCTGATTAATATTTTTCCCTTTCCTTCCTAACAAGGCACCCAAACAAATATTTGTGCTTCCCTTTCCTCTCCTAGAACAGAAGGTTTAGGGTTTGTAATGGCAGGTATGAAGACATGGATTTTCCATCAGAATATCTGCTTCCACTGGAATGGTCAGGTGATCTAATAAATATTCACCTCTACAAGGAGAGTTAGAAAGCTGCTATATCATTGCCACATTTTAAAAAGCAGTTGAGGAACAGCAAGTAACATCAGTGTTCTCATACTGTTTCATAGAATCATACGATGTTTTGGGTTGGAAGACACCATAAAGACCATCTATTTCCACCCCCCTGCAATGGGCAGGGACACCTTCCACTAGATCATATTTCTCAGAGCCCCTTCCCACCTGGCCTTGAACTCTTCTAGGAATGGGGCATTCACAACTCCTCTGGAAAATGAAGAATTTTGTTCCTTAAATCTAATCTAAACTTACTCTTGGTTTAAAGCCATTCCCTGTTGACCTATACTACATGCCTTGCAAAAGGTTCCTCTCCAGCTTTCTTGTAGGCTCCCTTTAGGTACTGAAAGCTATCAGGTCTCACCAGCGCCTTTTCTTCTTCAGGCTGAATATCCCCAACTCTCTCAACCTGTGGCCATAGGAGAGGTGCTCCAGCCCTCTGATCATCTTTGTGGTCTCCTCTGGACTCACTCCAACAGGTCCACATCTTTCTTAGGCTGGATTCCCCAGAGCTGGATGCAGCACTCCAGGTGGGTTCTCACAAGAGAAGAGGGGAAGAATCACTTCCCTTGACCTGCTGGTCATGCTGCATTTGATGCAGCCCAGGACACGGTTGGCTTTCTGGGCTGTGAGAGTATTTGGCAGCTTATGTTGAGTTTCTTGTCCATGAACACCCCAAGTCCTTCTCCTCAGGGCTGCTCTCAGTGCATTCTCTGCCCAGCCTGTGTTTGTGCTTGGGACTGCCCTGAGTTGGGTGCAGCCCCTTGCACTTGGCCTTGTTGAACTTTGTGAGGTTTGGACAGGCCTACCTGTGGTTAAACCAGCAATATTCTTATTAACTTTTGTCCTTTAAGTGACAACTTCCTTTAGTAACTCCAAGTGTGTGTTGAAATAGAATTTACTGCATTCTATGAACAATAGTTGGAATTTACTTTTTTAAGCTATATAAATTACCTCATCTCAAAAAACTTTTCCATCTTCATTATAGGTATAATGTTGCTTTAGTTAGTTGCAAAATTTTTGTGGTTTTATTGCTAAAAACTGTTTCTGAGTAAATCTGTTGTACTCCTTATTTATGACCATGTCAGGTAATAAAAACGCTGCTTACAACTGCACCAGTTTGCTCTTCATTCCAGCTGATCTCTTAAAAGCATGACATACACAGGACTGATATTTAGTGATATTTCGTGAAGTTACAAATTTGTAGACAGAGAAAAGGACCATCAAGTCATTATTTGCTATATGTGGCCAAAGTGCAAACTTAGATGTTAATGGAAGATAACCATCAAAGTTATATTTGAAAAGGTTGTATTTGAAAAAAGTGTAATTGCACTAAGAATTTTTTTGTCTGGGGGAAAATTCTCCAAGAGAAGGGAAATAGTTAAATATTTGTCAGGTTCTGTTAGTAGGATTTCATCAGTTCATATCTTTGAGCTTCACTTGAGTCATGCAGGCTTAATGCAGCAAAGGTAAATTAACAAAGGACTGGCACTTTGATCTATCGCTACCATGTGACAGCAATTGCTCTGTGTTGACAAATGCACAATAATTGATAGAGTGCTCTAGGATATCTTTAATGTAGCAAAGCTGGAGAAGTTTGAATGTTGGCACCTGTTGCACTCAGATGACACTTTTTCTTCGGGGCTGTATTGCAGTCTGTTAAAACACATCCATTGTATCTCATTTTCAGCGCAAGCGACGGGGAAATAATCTATCCAACATTTGCATTCTTCTAGTTGTGTTGCAGGATGAACTCAGCAGCTACATTCCTTCTGGTATTGGAGTTTTCGCTTGAAGCCCCTTGAAGATGGTCTCTGACTTTGGGCACTGCAGTTAAGACTCGGTGCCACAGATGGGCTTGGCAATGGAAGTCTGTGGCACAATGGCACTTGGGGTAATTCCCTCTTTCCACTGTCAGCCATCTAAGGAGGCACTTGGCTGATAGGCCAATCCTAGTGTACCATCCTAGTGAAGGAAAGGAAGGGGTTTGGTGTGTAACAGTTGGCCAGCATGGTGGAAGAGTTGCCTATTCAGTGGCTGGACTTGACTGTTTCAATCCTCAGCCATGGAAATTACTCAGTAATTTATAAAAGGCATCAGCTCAGAGTTCATTTTGTAGTATGATCATGGGCCAAATGAAGAAGTCTGGCTGACTCCTACGGTGAATGAATCTAAAATCTCTCACTGTCAGCAGTAAGTAATTGCCTCTTGAACCCCTTCTGTCCTACTTGTGTTTTGGATGCTTCATAGGGCTTCAGAATAGAGCTCTTGAAAAAGGGGTGTATAGGCACAGAGAAAAGTGAATGTAAACTGTTCTGTGCTAGATCTAGGAGGGAACCTACAGATACAAAGACCAGAGGAGACTCAGGTCTTGATGGAAAAAAAGATGGACACATCCTCCTTTATCTGGGGCTGAGATATTTCAGGCATTTATTTGTTCAGACTGAGCCAGGGTTTTGTTTACTGTGGATTTACCTGTTTGATATCCAAGCACTCTCACCTTTGAATGCTGTGTGTTTTCCATGTGCCCTTCAGATGTCTCCAGAACTCTAGCTGAGACAAGTACTTGACCTGAACCATAGGCCTGGAGGCAGTTGTTGGCTTTTCAGGTGAGCTAACAAAAAAAGTGCTCCTAAATTTCCTAAACTACAGACCCCTGATCTGAAATGCCAATTAGAAAATGCTGTTTCTTTCTGGACAGTAGCAGCTGCTTCATGGTTGAAGTTAAAACCAACTTTTCTGTAAAATCCCCTCTATCCACCTTACAGAAAATTTCTCAGATGAATCCACTGTGTTTGCCTTCAAGTGTGACAGGTAGATGCTTAGATTTTCTTTCCCAACGTCCGGCAGCAATGTGGTTTCCCAGCCAGAAAGGAGGTGGTGCTCAGTGCCATGCAGCTTGTCAGCTTTTGTGCAGTAATGCACTTCAGAGGGAGAAGTTGATGATGGTTAAAAGTAAAGGAGAAAAAAAAAAAAAGAAAAGGTCAGGAGTGATGAATTCTTAGGTCAGATGCACCACTTGGAGAGCTAAAATTTGAAGGTGGGACTTTCTCTTTTAGACTTCAGCACAGGCCTGAACTGATTATGAAAACATAGCTCCAGTATCCATCTGGTCAGCACAGCCTGTGCAGGCAACTGGAAGGAGCTGGATCATGAGAAGTGCATTATTGGCATACATATTCCCTTAATTCTTGTTTTTCAAAACATTTAAAATAAGATGTGCTGCTTTTAAAGCCAGAGTTTGAAGTTCCAAAATGCCTAATGTTGTAGGTATGTGACACCCGATATGTGTTCACGTGTGGAGCAGTGATTTGAGACCCTGAGCTTCATCTCTGCAAAACTAAGCTATGTATCTCAGATGCTGATCAGGTCTCAAGCCTGTAAGGAATGTCTAGCCTGTAGAGTCAGACGTTGTGTGCTCATCCTTGGTTTTGCTGGGTAGTGTTGTTGTTAAAGCTGAATGCAAGCACTGAGTTTGGGAGGGTGGTGACATTTAGTGGTGGACCAAATGAATGCTATAGTTGTTATTGTAATGAGCAGTCCCCAAGGAAGTGCATGATTTCTCCTGCAGAAGCCATGGATCCTGTGCTAATATCTCAGCTGAACCATGATCAGAACAGCTTGCAAAAAGGGAAAGGGTTATCTGTGGGAAGGGCTCATGCCCTGCTTGCTGCTGGGGGCAGGTGAGTCAGATGATTTTGGCAATCCAAGGTATTTGCAAAGAGAACAAGAGAAAAAGAATACATTTTAGAAGGGAACAGTCACAGAGTTCACGTTCCTGCTAGGACAAGTTTGTATTGTTCTGCTAATATAAATCATTTCTTAAGAGGTCTGGGAATGAAGGCAGGCTAAAATGTTGACACCTGAGGATATTTGCCGAAGGTTTTTTCCTCGGAGGTTATATCTATAAGACTGATTCTGATAAAGGAAAATCTTTGTGCATCTTTCAAAGTAGAAAATGACCTAGCAGTTAAACTGACTTTGACTTTTGTTACTCACTCAATTCTCTTTTACAAGATTTAGTATTTTAGAACGTTCTTTTGGAAAGATCCACTGTAGTATTTATGTAAGCTTTTTTGTCCTATTTGGCTATTCCTTCTGCTTGGAGTAACTTGTCATGTTCTCACCAAAGGTTGTTTAGGATACACTTCAAGGGCTTCATTGTTCCTGAAGGAGTTTAATCAGTTTGAAACACAACACCAATGAGGCATGCTTATATCGGACAGGAAAAGTAGCAAAAGGAGAGTGTGTCTTGTGTATGTTCCCAAGAATGCTCTGTGTATATTGGTTTTCTGTTGGCATAATTGTGTATGGGACAGGGCTCAGGAGATGTAAGTTAATTTGACACTCTCACAGCTTAGGAGAGATTGTGTTGCATGAAAATCGAGCGTTTGAAACCTAAGGTTTTTCCTTTCTGCATGATCAGGAAAGGAAAATTGTCCAGTGGTCAATGAATATAAAGCTTTACTCTGAGACTGTGTGGTCTGGTGACAGTGCCAGCCCTGCCTCTGACCAGCCACGCTACCCAAAGCAAATTGTGTGCCAAGCCTGTCTCAGGTCTGCTACCTGTAAGGCAAGGAGAGTAACTGACTGCCTTTTCTGAATGCTTTCTGCCCTGATTCACCCCACACTGGGGGAAGGAGGACGAGAGGGCTCCCAACCCCTCTGGGGAGGCTTCGGGAGTGAGCAAGCATCTGTCTGGTAATTATTTGCCAGCTGGGGTAAAATCACAACACTTTCACTTCTGTGGGGGAGTACACAGCATAAATACTAGCTAGGAAGGTAATCTTCTCTTCACTCCCACAACTGCTGCTGTCATAGTCCTTCCTTGAAAATGCCATCTGTGGAAATGTGCAGATCTGCTCCCAGGTTAAGGTTTCTGGCCTGTGCAAAGCAAAGATTTCCACTAATCCTGTTGTGTCCTGGGGAGAAACGTATACCTTTTCTTTGCAGCAGGCTGCATTCACTTGTGGAGACAATGGACAATTATGGCTTTTGCTGTGGTGCTAAAGCAAATTTGAAATTTCAAACTATTTCCTTTCAGAGCTGGTATCTATTATTCGTCTGAGTGCAGCAGTTCTGAAATTGGAGATCTGTTCAGGGAGCACCTGGCTTTGACTCAAGAAATAATAAAGGAGAGGAAGAATAAAAAGAATGGTTTGTACAGTATACAGGGAGCAATGGCACTTCGAGATGCTTCAGTAGACTTCTGTATCTTGAGTGCAGCCTTTTATGTTACCTTTGGCTGCACTCAGCTGCGGCCTCTAACTCTTTGTCTTGGTTGGCTGTTCTTCTCTTTGAAAGGTTTTAGATTTCCTCCCCCCCTCTGTATGAATTGTCTGGAATCAGCTTCAAGGGCTTATTGATCATGACGGAGTTTACTTGCTTTGGAACAAGCCTCCAAAGAGGCATGCTCATAAGGTGCTTCCTACAGTTTATGGTCTATAGATCATAACGTTCTTTAATCTGCTTCCTCTGTAAACTTGCTCTGGCCAGGTTTTTCCCAGCCTCAGCTTGCTCCTACACCTTCAGTGAAGTGTGAGGATGCAGTGAACCCCATTCCTGCAGAAGGTGACTGGAGAACAAGGCTTGTTTTAAAAGGAGTTGTGCCAAGTCCCCCAAGATGTGTGAGTTTTGGAAACTACACAAAAATGCCTCTTGCCTCTTAGTACTGTGCCAGTACTAAACTCGAATAAGTTCAAGCATTTTTTTTTTCCTGCTGAAGAATATAGAAATACAAGTTTCTTCTCATCTCTTGCCTTCTGTTGAATTTTTGAGAGATTTCTTTAGCTTCACAATTAAGAGAAAGTTATCAAAGATTTAAAGAAATACGACGTGCAATGGCAGATCCCAACCTTTGAGTCGTGTAACTTCTTGTTAGAAGGAAAACAGGTTTTGCAGTAAATTTTCAGAGGCCAGTACATCCCAAATGTAAGCCTCAGAGCTGCAGTTCATAATCACGCCTCAGCTGAGCTGTGGTGGCACCACTGTGCCATGGGGTGAGCAGACAGGGCTGAGGGTGATGGAGCAATTGAAGACAATTTCACATTGTAGAGCTGGAGGAGGACAAGCAGTGTGGCTCCTTGGGAAGAGTTCTGTGGTTGCTTTGCTTACAATGAACGTGTATTTTACATGTTCAATCTCATTTATTATTGAACTTCTGAAAGAAGGTATAATGAAATAATATGTGTGTATGATAAAAGTAGTCAAACAAGAAATAATAACAATAATTTCTATGGCATTGTTATTTCTGGTATTGATGAACAGTTTAGGGAGTCTGCTAAGGTGTGTCCTAATTTCCTTTTTACAACAGAATAAAGAGTTACCTGGGATGTTTTAATTAATCAGAATTTTCATTAAATAAATACATAAAAGGCTACTGTATAGCAGTGAAGCACGGGTAACTGGGAGAATGCTGACTGACCTTGCAACAGTTCTATCAGTTGAAGGTCCTACTTAAGCTTTTGTTCTTTGGAAGTAACGATGTTTGTGTCTCTGAGGTGAAAATAATCAGTTCTTTGGTTGTGATTCGCAGGGGATGACTCATTTGTGATGAGTAAAGAAGGCGTGGGTAAATAACACTGTTATGTTGCACTGCTGCGATCTTATCTGACATGATGTATCCGAGTGGCACATGCTGGATGGAAAAATTTGGTGCTGTAAGAGATGAGCTCACCCTTTTCCTGCTGTGGCTCACATCTTGTTACTGAAATACAACATTCAGGGGTTTTCTGATCTATGACTTCTCTTTCTTTCCATCGTTTTACACAGTGAAGAAGACTACCCGTTACCTGAAAAATGTTTTTAAATACCCCTGCTTCCTAAATACTTGAGTTTTTACTGTTTACTTTTTCACTGTTCAGTTGGAATTCAATAATTTCTATACCATTCTTAAAATTCAATTTCTCTGGCTAACCAGAACTGAGCTTTAAGGGAGACCTCACTGCTCGCTACAACTGACTGAGAGGAGGTTGTAGCAATGAGGGAGTCAGTCACTTCTCCCAGGTAATAAAGTGACAGGATGTGAGGAAATGGCCTCAAGTTGCACTAGGTGGGATTTAGATTGAATGCTAGGAAAAATTTCTTCACTGAAAGGGTGGTCAGGTGTTGGAACAGGCTGCCCAGGGAAGTGGTGGAATCACCACCCCTGGAAGTCTTCAAAGAATGTGAATGTGGCAGAAGGGGACATGGTTTAGGTGTGAACACACTGGAACTAAGTTAACACTTGGACTAAATGATCTTAGAGGTATTTTCCAGCCTTAATGATTCTATGACTTTATTGCTGTCCTTATGTTTACATGTAAACATTGATGTTAATATCATAGCTAGAAACATCCAAGTTATTAATTGTGTTTTTTACAGGAAGTGGGCAGTTGACTTCATAGTTGAATTATAAAAGATTTAATTGACAAAAAATGCAACTATTGTCAGTAGCTCATATAGAAAGGCAACTGTTTGATACCTTCTTGTTTTCCACAAAGCAGAACGTCAAGTTACATGTAAGATGGCCAGTGAGAGACTGCAAGTCCCACTGAGCTCTGAGTTGTTTCACGTGTGCATTTAGTGGATGGCAATAAGAGATCAAGTGTAATCCTGCAGTTACATATTTCTAGCAGTAAGCAAGTCAATGGGGGGAGGACTATTTTTTTTTTCTCTGATAATCAGTTCTTAAGTTTTTACAAATGCATAAAGTATCAGATAAGCATGAATTTAGTGTAGTGGGTATTTAGCTACACAAAAATCTCCTTAATGCCTGTGCAATGGTCATATCAGTAGGAGGAAATTGCAAGAAGCAAAACCCTGTGACATCTGGAATTATCCTTAAAGCCTCAACCTGGCCAAAGGGTCTCTGTAAAAATTCTTTCACCTACATGAAAAATGAGTTACCAAATCACCCAGGTATGATAAGAGCAGAATCACGACTGAACTGTTTTCAGGTGAAGTGCAACTGTCATGTGTTTACTTCAACACTTGTGTGAAAGTTCTGACTTCCCCAGTATGAATCTTTATTCAGTCTCTAAAAGCACATGTTCTGATGGACGTGTGAAATCAGAGACCTTTGTGTTAAAGCATCAGAACAGATCATTTGCTTTGCGTGTAGTAGCACATTCATTAATGTAGCTTTGAATTCTCCCTGTTTCTTTGCCCTGTGTTAATATACATTCAATACTCCTATCAGAAAATGATCAGTATGTTTTGGGGGCCAAGGCCTTCGTACTTAAACTTGGTCACACAGAATTGCAAAGAATGTAGATTGAAAAGTGAAAGGTTTTGTTCTAGGAAACAGTATGTGAAAAAGTGTCTTTAATTATATTTTTAAGAGTGCATCAAAAGCCAGAGTACCACTAGCTGTAGGAAATCTTCTGTAAGTGCTGGAAGTAAATGGAACTGAATGTGACCTGCAGCTCTAACATACAGAGTGGTGAGAAAACATTATAATCAAGTGAACATTTTTAGATAAAGAGTTTGAGATACTTTTTAAATTGCAACAAATCTTTTAAATTGAAATCTTTACATATTAACCATAACATTTGCTTGGTTTGGACTGTGAGGTCTGCTGGAATGAAGTTCAAGTGTGGGATTTTTGTGAAGTTAGAAACCTTTCTCTTCATAGTTCAAAAGTGGGGGGAAAAAAAAATGTTCCAAACACTTTGAAGGCAAAAATGAAATTTGGAGCATACCTACAGCTAAAAATGCAGTTTTACTCAGTACACCTTTTTACACATGTTAAGTTAATATTTATGAAGCGATAATTTTATTTTCCTTGATCTTTCAAAAATTATCTTAACATTGTAATATTACAAGATTTGTTTTGCCTAAAGAGATTAATTATTATTGGGAAAGATCCAGCTGTATCCTGCAGAACTCCTCCCAGGTGGAGGCTTTGTGGCTTGTTCTGTGTAGCTGCAGAGTAATACATCAGTTATTAACCTCTGAGAAATAGAGGTTATGATAATGGAAATGCTGACACGTCATCTGTAGGGCTACAAGGAGTGCTACTGTAATAGCAAGGTCCCATTTCACTGTGTGAATATTGTGAAAAGAGGCCTTGAGGTGCTCAGCTCCTTTTAAAAAACAGATTGAATTTATCACAGAAGAAACCTGGGGACAGACAGCCCTTGAAATGAAATACTGTGTTTATTCTTAGAAGAGTTATAATGTGGACAGTAGAGATGTGAGTTTCTTCACACTGATAACTAGAAACTGTGAGTTATTTTTAAGGCTGGTTCATAGAATCATTTCGGTTGGGAAGGACCTTCTAGATCATTGAGTCCAGCTTCTCCAAGACCATTCTCAGGCATTTCTGTGTTTTCTAACCCATCAATAACCCTTGTGTCTTTGGTGCCAAGTGGATCTCTATCCCTTACCTTCACTGAGAGGGCCTTCTGAAGGACCTCCCCAGCACACCTTACTTCCAACACTGGTGTGCTGTCCCCAGACTTCTCCTTAATGAGTCTGGTTTTCTCCCTTCAAATAGAGTTTACAGCTCTTTCTGTGAGCCCTCTGAGACCTGTGCAAAGAGTCTACTCATCTGAGGCAGGTGTACCCCATCTGTTGCCAGCAGGCCTGGTGTCATGTGGACAGACCCATGGTTAAAAAAAAAAATCTGCCAGTGACACCAGACTTGGAGGCAGTTATTGATCTGCTGTCTCTTAAACCATAGGAGGTTGAAAAAAATAGAATATTATAAGGACACTGGAGTCTGAGAGTGATTGGCAACTCTCTTTCTTTGGAAAGGAGCTTGCAGAACAACCAAGTCAGTTTTTGCACATGAAAGAATCAAGTAGATGAAGGGTTTTTAAGTGAGTCTGAATTAGAGTGTGTGCCCAAGAGGTAGGTTGTGCTTTCAGGTTTCTGGGGATGATATGTAAATAAGCTTATTGGGGCAGGGGGAAGGGCTGAAGGTGCTGCACCCTGCATTTCTCACTCAGGTTTTGATTTTTGCGCTGGGATTCATGTGATAGAATTATTCACTAACCTTGAAACGAAGAGTGCAACAAAACATTGTTTTACCTTGCTTACCAGCCCATCAACTTCAGAATCCTGACGGGCAGTAATTCATGAATGGATGCATTTCTGAGTGCTAAAGCTTCATTTTCCAGTCTTTGAAATACAGTTATTACTTCGAATGAATGAAGCTAATCCTTAAGAAGTGAAGATCCTGGAGAGCAATCTGTCTCATGCGTGTTTTGTAAACCACGTTATTTTCCAAGTGCACCATGATACTAAAAGTTCAAATGAAAGGTGCTAATTTCCTGAGTGTGGTTGTTTGCAATTGGAAATTTTGTTGGAAATCCCCTGAGAATTCCTAAGTGGTTCATCTCTCAGGATTTAGTACTTTACTCAATACATCTGAAATGGTGTTGCTCTTCTGTTTTTGCCTAAAGTAATGCTGGAACAGTATCATTCTCTTCTGTTGGACATCAGGTAATGCTGACAGTACTGTGAGAAAGTACAAACCACCCTTTCTTTTCAATTTTATTATTTTCCATATGATTATGAGTGGAACTGTGTATCTGAAGTGTTCTTGTACATCACAAAAACAATCTACTGCAGATAATGAACAATAACTATGAAGAACCATAACCAATTCAGTTCTTTCTGGTGGTTGACTTAAATTACTTACTATATCTAATAACATTGTAAAATTTTTTGAACAAAACAAACCCGTTCTTTCTATAGATGAAATGTGTAGCTCTCATAGTACATATTCAGCATTACGACTGAGATTTGACTCATAATAGAATTGTTCTTTTACCAGTGTAGCACTGGGTTTAATTTCTTGTTCCAAAGCTTACAGGAAGCCTTTTTCCCTTTAGTCATCCAGTGCAAGCATGCTTTAAATGATCCATGGCATGTGTCTTACAGTCAGAATTAGAAATGGCAAAACTGCTTTGCATGAAATATGAAATGACCAAGCTTCACTTTCAAAAATGGGCTTAAACTTCTATTAGGTTCTGGATCCTACAACTTCTCCTTCTATGTTGCCTGGTAATGTGCTTTACTTTGACAGTTTCTCTCCTCTTCCATCTGTTCTAAAACTGACTCAATGGGTAGTATGACAGAAGGGTTACTTTAGTTATTTTACTGATCATATATACACTGCTTAGGAATTATAGGAAAAATGACGAGATTTCATTCAATGGAGGTATAGTATTACAGCTCATATTCCAAAAGAGATTTCTATGAAAATTTCTGAAGAGGTTTCAACATCCTGCCTGTCAGCTTTGTAGAGTTGCATTTGCAGAAACAGTAGAACCACATTTTTTTTAATACCTGTTTTGATAGGTAATCAAAAAATCTGCTAGGTGGAAAAGACTTAATGTGCCATCAGGCTTTGGGCAGTGGAATTACATGACTCCTCTTGCTATATGCTTACTTGTTTTATATATTACAGGTGAGGTATTCATTTGGATCCTGAAATGCTAGAAAAAGTAGATTATTCTCTGGAAGTTGTTATTCATTAATAATTGTGAACTCTGTCAGGAAAAGCTGTGAATTTTGATGCTGCTCTGCCAAGGCAGTGCAGTAAGAATAAAGAAGCTGCAGAGGCCACCAGCCATGAATGGATTTCCTTACAGAGCAACTAGATTTATGCAGAGGTAACTTACCTTTGTTCTTTTTATCTGAGCCTAGAGGAAAGACTCAAGGTAAATGCTCATCTAGGGAAGTTGACTAAATGGCAGTAGAAGACTGCCTTTTTTCATGTCTCCCTTATTCCCTCATCCTTTTCTTGACATGAGAGGCAGAGGATTGAGGAGACAGGAGAGAACGTCAAGAGGAAGAAATAGGGGAGCCTGTGCAGAAGGTGGGTTGTACAAATAGAAGTAACTTGTGGCATTGGCTTGCTGCTGTGCTTTTTTCCCTTTCTCACAAGGACTGGGTAAGTGAGTGTTGTGGGTTGTGAAGCTTGATGTTTTCCTGATGTGGTGGTTTGTACTGGCCCTGAAATAATGCTGATAGCATTGAAACTTGTGGGAATAACTTCTCTTTTGACTCCTCCAAAACCATACCTTCACTTAATATTTTGTCTCTCTGATCTCTTAGCATGTTTGGTAGGTCTGTAACCTATTGCAGTAATTTGATACTGTAAACTTGTATTTATGTGTAGAAATAGAATTGCCTGTCCGTCACTGAGGGATGGATGCAGGGCTGTGTTTTTGAGCTAGGGCACTGTCTGTTCAGCTTGACGTGGTTTGAGAACAAGCATTCAGTGAGCTACTGGCGTGTTCTCTGCTTGCCTAGGAAGATGCTGAAGACTGCAGGTGGGCAGTAGTTAGAATGAACCGTTTTAAGGGAGAAAAAGAGGGAAGAGGGGAACATGGGTATTGATTCAACAACTCTTGAAGGGAGACAAATGGATGACAAGGATGGCAGAAGATGAGGAATCTAGAAGGAAGTAAGAGATGTTGCCAGTTCGTTTTCTTTATTTCTACCAAGATCCTGGTGTTAAGGGGATTGAACTCTTGATACTTTCACTGAACTGGTTGAACAATATAGCACCATCATATGCATTTAGGAGGATGGCAAACTTCTGCAAAGGCATGTCACTATCTACCTGAAAGGCCTTATAGAATTGAGTCTTACTGCCGTATATTATGCAGGATTTACATAGGATATATTTGCATGGAGACAAACCACAGGTTTGTCCAGGTGGCAGAACCCAGGTTCTGTTTTCCTAGTTTATCCAGAAGTAAATCTGTCTTGTCCTTGAGTTTGACTGACAAAGTCAACTCTGCTCAGAACCCGAGAGTTTGAACATTCAAGTGGGATTTCGGAGCTTCTGTCATTGTTAGTACTGTCAGTAAGGACAGAAACCCACCAGAACTAGTGAGTCTGAGGTGTGATAAAACCAGTTTGTCCTGTTGATTAACTTGCAGCTATTAAATGCTTTCAGAAGTTCTTATATCACTCATGAGGTACAGTATTTGAGTGTACCAGTAGTCTGTGTCTGGAGTGTGGCTCAGCTTGCATCTTACCCTTATGTTGCCTCTTCATGAGGAAGACAAACATTATTCCAGCTTTACAGATGGGGAGCTGAGAGAGTAACTGATTTCTTGAGCCAGTGGAGTCAATTGTTTTCTAAGGATGCCAAGTATTAGTTTTACAAGTTGACCACAGTCTGCTGTTGATTTCACTAAAAAACAGACATCTAAGTCATGCTACAGTATTGAACACTATGGTTACATAGCTTCATGATAAACTGTCAGGGGTGTTTGGAAATGTGGGACACCAACAGTTTCTAGTAACAGAGTTGGCTGAATTGTCTCTATCCGTATCAGGCCAGAAGTTACTGTTTTTTCTGTTAAAATCCATTTAACACTCAAAGAAAGAAAGAAAAACAAACAAAACCACACAAGTTTCCTTCGAGATGAAAACATGCTTTTAAAAGGCATGTTAACAAAACTTAATGTGTAACCAGGAGTTCTTAAACAGCATTCTTAAGTAATGTGCTTGACTGTCAGAATGACATCGAGAACAAATGCCTCAAGCAAGTGAGATGTTGAGTTTTCTAGTAACATGTTATGTTGTCCTTGCACTCAGGATATGACTCTCTGGAATCTTCTAGTGCTTCCTTCTACAGGCAACAGTTTTGCACAGGAGACTTGACGGTTGTTGTTCTCTACAGAAACTTGTGAAAATCAGAGTTAGAGGACAAACCCAAATCAGTTTCAAAGCTTATTTGGGCTGGGTAACAAACCACCTATAAGGCCTTCAAACTCTTGTGGCTATTTACATGTTTTTGCAGACACATATTTGAAAGCTTGTTGTTTCCCCACAAACTATTTCTGCTTGAAACAATGGAAATGTATTTCTTACTGGCAATTTACTGTTGTTAAATTGTATTATTGCCTCTTTTTAAGACCTCTGCTTAAGAAGTTCAGAGGTGACGTGGAGAAAAAAGTTATGATAATTGATGTTTTTCTTTTTTTAATTGAGAAAGAATAATTATTGTTTTAAAATAAAATAAATATCTTGGGGTTTAACTAAAATTTTCATATCTTCCAGTAAGAATTACAACTTCTCAACAGAAATTATGCTTATGGTGTACTGCTGTAAGATGTAAAGTGGAAAAACGAAAGATAAATTAATGGCAAAATAAAATAAGGTTATATAACATAAGGGAGGACTGCAAAAACAGATGGGAGCATGATGGTGGAATAAAATCCAGCAAAAACAAGTTAACTTTCAATTTTTGCTGTTAATGGAACTTTTTTCCTTGAGAATAATGTATCTCTTTAATGGATACTTAGCATGAAAATTCCGTGATTGTTTTTAATAATACAGATTCACATGGGTATATAAAACTGTCTGCTGCTAATACCAGGAAAATCTTTCCATTTAGTCTAACTTAATAAAGTTTTTGTCATCATAGAGAAGCAATAAGTGCCTTCTAAGCCTGAACAAAAAGTCTTGTGTCTTTTGCTCTGAAAAAGGTTGGAATGAGCATGTGCTGGCAATACTTTTGAATTTCTCCTCTAAAAAGAAGGGAGTGTGGAGTAGCTGTATTCATAAAAGTTCCCTGGAAATAGCGTGTGGAAACCATGTCTTGGGATACTTCTGGCTGAGCTAGAAGTATGTTGTAAATGTTGTAAATGACTAGACTTTCACAGAATGTTTCAGTGATAGATGCAGCTTTTCAGTGTATCTTCTTTTCCCACCATTGTTTCCGCCGGGTCAAAAGCAGATCAAAGTCTTAGGAGAAATAACATGGAGATTTGAGACATTTGGACAAGGATCAGAAAAAAAAGAGGAGTTTTGGGAAGTGCCTCGGGGATGATGTCTGGACAGCAAGCTGTGGCAAATGTTTTAGGGTTGGAAGTGAATGTGAAGAATGGAAACCAGGGTATTTTTGTCTTCCAGCTACTCCAGGGAGCAACAGAAGAAGAGGCAATTAGGGTGTGCAGTACAGCAACCCCTAGTAGCAATTAAACTGGATCCAGGCAGAAGCAGGACTGGAGAGGGGCAAACTGCCTCTTCATGGGCTCTGTTTGCTGCTTGGATAGATCAAGCCTGGGAGGTTACAGAAGGGCTCTTTGAGGGAAAGCAGCCTCTCCAGCAAAGAGGGGAAAGGAACCCTCCAAATTCATACCCCAAGAAATATAGCCCAGGAGAACTTGTGTCATGGTGGAACCTGAGGCAACCCATGAACTGTCTGCTAAACTGACATTTCTATTAGTGATAAAGTTTGACACAAAACAGCAAGAGAAGCCAGATCCCTTGAGGTTTTGTATGTGTGACAATCAATATTTCTTGTAGTGGAGACAGAGCTGTGTGGTTGCCCTCAGGGCAAAATGATAGACTACTTCAGATGCTCTGTAACTCATCCTGTGCAGTGAATGAGACTCTTAAAAAACTGAGCACTCTGCTACACCAGAATACCAGAACCAGGGTTATTAAGCTGATAAAGTCAACTGTACAGGTAAAGCTTTAGCAAATTAGCAGTTTAAAATTATTTTATGCACCTAAAGGTAGAATATAATTCTTATAATGGAAGTGGGTGGCAGGAGGAAAAAAATAGGCTTGCAGGATTATCTGCAAGGTAATTGCTTCACTTGTCTGCTTTGGGGTGCAGGACACGGACAAATGAATTGCAGACATCATCTGTTTTGAAGCATTCAAACTGCTTTAGTCTGAAGGAGCTTGTCAGTTTAATAGTGTGTGATCATCATGGTTATCAGACATAAATGGCATGGATGAGGTAAAAAAAAATTAAAAATCCACCATTTAAATGTGAGTCTGGCTCAAGGAAGGTGGTTTTCTATACAGTCTTAAATATCATCTGAACCTTTTTAACAGAGATGTTAAAGGTAAATTGCATTTCAGTCAAGTGCACATGGTTATTCTCACCTTTGATCTCTGGCATGCTGTTCTGGTGTTGGGCTGCAGGTCCAAAATATGACTCAATCCGGATTTCATTTCCTGCATTTCAGGGGCACTGAAATCTGAGTCTTGGCTGTTGAGCAAATAGCAGACACCAACTTCTCATTCAATCATTCTTGGTGGTACTCATGTTTCTGTCCAGTTACCTGTTCAGTTTAATTTGTTGGACCTGACTGCTCCTTCACACTGATGCTTTTGATGGCTCCATTAAATCCAAAAGTCATATGAGTGCCATCTAAAAGTGAGGACCCAGGGCATTGTGTTATTGATTACAAGGCTGTCTGGACTGAATAGAGGTCACTTAAAATCCTAGTAGACATGTGATCATTCAATTATTCCACTCAGCTGTTCACAAATGAAAGCTGGTCTTACCTGCTTAAAAGAGGAGGGACAACATAGGGAAGAAGGAAATAAATCTGTGATCTAAAAAATAGCTTTACTTTTAAATCTTTAATCTTCAAGCTGTACTGAGGCAAAGGCAGAATCTCCAGTAATGAATTTCACAAATACCTGAGTTCAATTCATCCTTCTGTCTTAGTTACATAATTGTCTTTCATCACCTTATTTTCTGAGTGCTGGCTGGCTGGTTACTGCTCTGAGGTTTATGTAAATGTCCATTTTTTTCTGAGTCAGATACAGGGTAAATGTTCAGACAAAAGGCAGAACTTTAAAGCAGGTAGGTCCTGTAGGCTGTATTTGTTCTGTATTCAAGCAAATGTAGTCTTAATAGTCTAGATCTGCTGAAATAAATATCATCCAATTTTGGTATTACAGGTGCCAAATCCAAGAAGTATGAAAAATATTGAATGGTGTGATCAAAGGAGAAAAGTTTTCTTAGAATATGTGAAAACAAAGATATGTTCCCTTCAGTAGGGTTTACCAATTATCTTAGAGGGAAGCAGAAACTAAGCTCGGTAGAGCAGAGAGAAGGAAGTTTGTCAGAAGTTGCTAATGATGCCTAAAATAGAAAAAACTTTCTGGACAACACTAGCATACATAAGGTAGAAAACAGTTCATTTAATAAACCTCAAGACTGGGCTTATTTATTTAGGTAGCTACCTGTCCTACACAGTCATAATATCTGCAAGAAAACCCTAATATAATTAGAAGGTTTATATTTAATCCTTTTATCCTATCATGTCCTTCCCTTCGCCGGACAAAGTTTTCTTTAGCTTACTCAGTCTAGTTTTAAATGCTCAGGGTGTGGGAATTTGTGCAGATTTACCTGCAGGTAGCATGAGATGATGGTGTGGGTGTTTTAGTCTTGCCATTTAATTTGATAGTTGAAAAATAATGTTTCTTATGTTATCTCATGTTTCTCTCTGTATTAAATCCCTTATAATTCTTTTTTCTTTTTAGTGGTATGGTAACATTTCTGGACTTGCTGAATATGAGCATACCATAAACTGTTGGAATGTGTTCATTGTAGTCTATTTTTTTTTTTACTCTCTTTTTTGAGGGAAGGATTTGGATTTAATAGTAGAACAGAGGAGCTGCTAATTGAACACACAGTTTTCCCTGTCCCCAGATCAGAGCACTGGTTAGTTTTATTAGTAAGTCTAACTCCAGACTATCCAAATTCAAGTTTTTGGTAAATCTTGTGGTACTACTCCTGAAGTGTTAGCCACTCAGTTGAACATGATTAGCTCAGAAATTGGAATTTGCCTAGGTATCAAAATCAAAAACCTATTTGGCGTGAGCTTCCATCAGAATAAAAGAGTTGAAAAGAAAGCTAGGCCAAAGCCCTAAAAAATATTTCAACTCCATGTATATTTCTGTCATTTTCTTTTTCTCTTACGGCCCTACCTATGGCCAGAACTGAAACTTCTTTATACTGCAAGAAAGTTTGAAAAGGAAGTCCATTTCTATGTTGCCTGGATAGCCAGTGAAGCAGACTGCTCTCCCCTATGAATTCACTAAGCTCAGGCTTGTTTCAAGGCTAAATCAGAATTTTGGAGCTTCAGGCTATTTTATTTTCATACCTGCTGCTCAGTCTGTGTCTGTTTTTAGCAACCCTAGATTCCCTTTACCTTCATATCAAATAAGTCAGTTGTGCAGCTCTTGAAAACAGGCTGGAAGTGCTGCTTATTCCCCCTGCAAAGACTGTCTGAGCTGAGACTTGCACAGCTCGAGTGATCTGATCTGCACACTGACTGATCCTGAACACCCTAAATACCCTTCCCACCTCTGTAGCTTGCTCACAGTTGACCATGGTCAAAAAGAGCTGAACAAATTTTTTTCTTAAAGTTAAAGTTCCAGAGTATTTACCCATTTGTTTTTAAACCGACCATACCCCGGGGGGGGGAGAAGCGGTGCTGTTGGGAAGTGGAAGATAAGCACTTAGAAGGCAGTGTAGTTTTTAGGGAACTTGCAAGGTCTTTTGCTTCCTAGACTGTAATCACAGTGCCTCAATACACTGTAGCATAAGAGTAGCACTGAATCCTCATCAAAGCTGAGGAAAAAACAGCTTGTTGGAGACAAGGGAGGGTCATCACCAGCTCTGATTAACTTAAGACATAAGATTGTGCAATGATGCTTTACAGCTGCTCATTCAGCTTCATGTTGTCTTTGGCTGCATCTGAAAGATGGGGTTTATGCCCTACAGTACAGTTCAGGGTAGTCTGCTACTCATCTCTCTCCAGGCAGAGTTTGGGGTTGTGAGACTTTCACCTATGTAGAAAATTAATTCTTGCTTTTACGGACTAGTAAGCCTGTTAAGAAGGAACTATGTTATGTGATGGCAAGAAATAAAACAGACATACATTTCTGTCACCCTGAGCAAAAAGAAAAGTTGTGTAAGAATATTACTGTTTTATTCAGATGGGGCTTTACTCTACAAGCTTCCTTACCAAGCTTGACTTCAAATTTCAGAGTCACTGGTTTTTGTTTAGCCAGTTAAACTTAGGTTTTATGGGAACTTCTCTAAGTAGAAGGAAATTTGCTCATTCACAGGAACTAAAGGTGACAGAGCTAAACTGCTCTCAGTCTTACAACAGTGAAAGGGCAAAAGGCAATTGCCACAGACAGAAGAATAAGAAAATCTGTTTTAAGATAAGAAATCTTTCTCCTGTGAAAGTGGTAAAGAAGAATCAGGGGCTGTTCAGAGGGGTTGTGAAATATTCATTCTTGGGCTATCCAAAATCCATATGAACCTGGTCCTGGACAGTCTGTTGTAGCTGACCTGGGTTTAATAGGGGCATTGGACCAGATCATCTTCAGAGGTTTCTTCCAGCTTTCTCTTAAGGCAGCCCATATAAAATTACTTTACAGAGGGGAAAGCTAGACTATTTCAAGGCTTTGGGTTACTTTTACTTTTATTCATTGTATCCTTTACTGTAAAATCACGTGCCCTATAGTTGAGAAGTCTAACTACGTACACATTGGAGGGAGAAGGAAAAAATCCTGTAAAATAGCTTTCTTGGACATGAAAGTCTGAGCTCTGCTGTTTTGGAACAGACTAATGTTAAAAATCAAGTGCTGATAGTCTCAGCACTGGCAGAAACCTTTCCAGGAGACCACGTCCCTCTGAGGGTTTGCAACTTTGTGGAAGTGTAAGACCTGTGCTTCAGGCATCCTTCTGTGAATAGATGCAGTGAAACATGGAGCAACTTGGGAAAGTGTCTTCACATGCAATGATTTCAAGGGAAGAAAATTAGGGTTTGGGAAGTTCAATAAACTAAAGAGGGTGAATGGTCAGACTGTAAGCAAGCAGAGTACAGTGCAATATTGCAGCACTGTTGTGCTTTGTAAATATAAACTCCTCTTGCAAACACTTGATTAGCATCTGTGGTAAGAATGTAACCATACCAGCAAAGCCTGCTGTGGAGTTGATGCCTTTTCACCTGAAAATTCCCCTAGTGGAGTTAAAATGCTGGATTGCAACTTGCTGAACTAGACCTATCAGTAGGTTTTAACTCCAGGGGTAAAATTAGCATTGATGGGTTCTTTTGCTTCATTTGCAAAGTGTGTAGGTATTAGAGATACTTAAAATTGTTGTTTCTTTATGAGTGCTAGCCAAAGATTGTGTGTTCTAACAGTGATTTTTGTCCTGCAGTGCATGAATTGAGGAACCTTAGTTCAGTGGCTTACAGAAGCAACAAGTATACACAAGTTCACTGTGGAATTGAATTTAAAATACATTGCAATTCTATTAACCTCAAATAGAGGCCATTCTGACTCTCAGCTGCTCTGTGCCACTATTATTGGGCTAATATAACAGTGATGTTCTCGTATCCTACAGACAGTTTTCCTTCTGTTCTGACTGGTTTTGAGAACAGCACGGGCAGAGCAATGAATGTTTTTAAGGGTTTGCAGTTGTGTGCCTACTGCATGAAAGATTAATACTGTCTACAATGTCAAGTGCAAGTTAGGGGTCTGTGTGGGTATTGTAAAGAACTGAGAAGGACAAATGTAATGAAAGGTGATACTTTCACGTCTTTGATGCTACTCTGAGTGAGGTGGAGTGGAGATTAAGGTTTGGCTCTAGTATATTTTTAACAGACTTGGTAAACTAATGTAATAAACAAGTGTAAGAAAGGAATTTAATATGCTTTCTGCCAGGGACCAAAATATTCATCAGAATTCTAGTGTCTGAGGGTTGGAGTTGTTTCTTAGCTTGGAAAAAGAAAGCCCTTACCTTTACAGAACACAGCATGGGGCTGTCAATTTACACATTCATGCTTCTTGCTATGAGCTCTGCTTTGGCAGAGAATTTGTAATTAATATACTGTGGTACAGTATCCAGCTAAGGCAAGGTTCAATTTAAGGTGCTCTGGCAGCATTGGCACACAATTATCTCTTAGTTCATTTTACAACTTCATAAAAACATTAAGACTGAAAAAGACCTCCAAGATCATTGAATCCAACCTTAAACTGAATACCACCTTGTCAATTAAACCATAGCACTAAGTGCCATATTCAGTTGTTTCTTGAACACCTCCAGGCATGGTGACTCCACCACCTCCCCGGGCAGCCCATTCCGATGCCTGACCACCCTTTCAGTGGAAAAATTCTAACTGATGTCCAGCCTGAACCTCCCCTGGCACAGCTTGAGGCTATGTCCTCTTGTCCTGTCACTAGTTCCCTGGGAGAAGAGACTGACCCCCACCTTTCCAAAACCTCCTTTCAGGTAGTTGTAGATAGTGATAAGGCTTCTCCCCTGAGCCTTCTTTTCCCCAGACTAAACAACTCCAGTTCCCTTAGCTGCTCCTCATATGACTTACTCTCTAGATTCTTCACCAGCTTTGTTGCCCTTCTCTGGACATGCTTCATCATCTCTCTCTCTTTGAAATATTATTTTAAAGCTTGTTGCCTTTAGTATTAAATTCCTATGTTAAAGCTGAATATTTGGGAACATTTTTTAGTAGCCAGCTGCTAGGTAAAGGATGATGTCAAAAGCACTCTACAGCTACTTAGTTCTAAGAAGTCACTAGACAGCTTTTTTGGGAAGTGGATAAGCTTTACTTTTCTTAGGAAAGCAGCAGAAAGTTGTCACAAACCTTGCTATAAACAGTGGGAGAGCTATGTGTACACAACCATGTTATCACGATTTCCAAAGAAAAACCTTGTGAAACGGTTTATAAACATTTATTTTTTTAAGAGAGAAACTCAGGACACATAAAATTCTGTTTTGAAATAAGCAGGAGTCAATATCTTCAGAAAAAATTAATTCCTAAATGTGAGTAACTTCAGCAGTGACTTCAAATTATAAACAGGAAGTGTGCTTGCAAGGAAGTTGACTTTATGACATGAGACAGGTGGAACAAAATGCAAATTAGGCAGGGGTAAGATGCGAGAGAACTGCAACCAGCTGGGTACATTTACTGGTGTTCTCTTTGTTACAGCCACCTCATTCTGTTATGAATTGCCTTCAAGGTATCTGGTCTGATGTTTTCAGAGCCACAGATGGCAGGAGGAAACATGCAACTGATGAAAGCATGGAACTGTGCAAAAGTTGCCCACAAAAGCAAACTGCAGAAAGCATCATACTGTGTTTCAAAGGGTGTGATCTGGATTAATGTTCTGAAAGTCAACATTAAATATTCATAGTTCCATAAAATAAGACTGAAAGTGAAATTGGATCACAGCTGTTGCAGCTGGTCCATGTATTTCTAAAGCCTGCAGGATGCCCTCTTTTCACTTAGGTAGCTGAGGCTGTCAAGGATCCTTGCTCCTTTTTCTGCAGAGTGGAAATGTGACTCTCTGCTGGGGTCATGCTTTGCCTTTAGGTCTCCACAGAAATGAAGTAGAGCGGTTTCCTTCAAAACTGGGAACACTGAAGCTTCTTTAAATCTGGGCTTTGATATATTTTCTTTTTGGAATATGTTTAGTGTAAAGGTTTCGTACTAGCAACAGTACAAGACTCCCAAACCAGGAATAAGAAAACCCACAAGGAAAATCTAAAATGGGGTCTCATGTTCTATTCCTGAATTTCCATATGGAAAATTAAGCTATTGATTTCGAACTTCCTAGCAGTGTAGATGTGTAAGGTTGCTGGCACCAAAGACATCCACCTCTGACAGACAGCTACAGAGAAAACTTATTGTGTGGGAAGAGTTTTATCTAAATTATTTTAAAACTTGTTGCCTTTGGTATTGAACTACTATGCTAAAGTTGAATATTTGGGAACATTTTTTAGTAGCCAGCTGCAATATGTATCGTGTCAAAAGCACCCTTCAGCTACTTAGTTTTCACAAGCCAGTAGACAGTTTTTTGGGAAGTTTTTAGTCCCAGAAATTAAACCTTGGGGAAGAGGACCCATTCCTTTCCACCCCAGTTCCTATGGAAGTGTTGATTCTGAAAAGTCTCTGACTCAGGTGACTGTCAGGGAAGGTGTTACTCGAAAAGGTTGAAGTTCATTTCAACTATCTCTGCCCAACCTGCCTGTATCAGTTTGACCTGGCTAACAATGAACTGGCAATCAAAGGAGCTGAAGAATGGTTCAAATGAAATTTAGAATAATAAAATTCCCCAGTAAGCAGAACCATTATGTTAGTTTTTTATTAAATACAATAGTGACAGCTGTGCTAGATGGGCTGTAAAGGTGTGTATCTCTAGCATAACTTCCATTTAACTGGTATTTTGCTTCAGTGATATTGTAAGTTTTATGATGGATATAGAGGTTTCTGGTGTTGGCTGAAATGAATCATCCTTTTAGCTTTCTCAACTACTTAATGTTTTTGATGCAAAGTCAGAAGATAAGGTGTGTTTTGAGCTGGTAATCTAGAAAAAAAAAAGGCACTGAGAAAATTGATAAATGTCTCTTTGTTATGTTTTTCTTAATCCATATGATGCATAGGCAGTATACACCATTAAATCATCTCACTAGGTAAAACATCAAATGACATTAAGATGGAAAGAAAAAAAGCTTTTTTAGACCTGGTATTACTCAGATCCACTTTAGGTCAGTAAAGACTGAGAGGCATTTTCATACTATGTCCAAATGATTTGTTTTACAGCAGCTTGTGCCAGACACAGGTGAAAATGTCAGAGGAGGCATCTTTCAGTCTTTTGGGGGCAAGGTAGCCACGGCTTGTCTGAAGGAATAGGTATGATAACAAAGACAGATGGTACTTTTGCTCCTTCTGTCAAGTAATTCTTTCCAAGCTGCTGTTATGGAACATGTTTGTATTTCCATGCCTTCCTTTAGAAGATAAGGTTAGTATCTTGCACATCAGCCCTCTTCTGGAACTGAAGTGGGATAAATAAGAAAACAGTGAGCTGGGGTTCGTTGGTGCAGAGCATGTGAGCAGCTGCCTATTTTGAATGAGAGAAAATAAGCAGGGCTTGTGTTTACAAACCAAACACATGGGGTTGTGGGTGATGGATTTCAAGGACATGTAGAGGACTGTTACGATTACAAGTAGACTCTTTCTCTCTCTCTCTCTGCCTTTTGAGATACTAAAAAAAAAACCAACTTGAGAAATGAGGCATGAGACCTGTCTTCTGCTTAATGTGACATACTCTCCCAGGAACATATTTCTAGTTTGGGGAAGTTGTGCTAACAAAACGAGTTTGGCATCTGAGTACTAGATTGATTCTGAGGCTGTAAAATTCACAAAGAAAGCTTAGCCTGGGTCCAGTCCTTATTTAGCCACTTCCCCTTATTTTAAATTTCTTGCATAGAATTCAACTAGCTGAGTGCTCAGGAAAACCAACAGTTCTGCATGAGGTTCTTTGCTCCTTAAATGTGCTACTCAGTGAATTTTTTTGTGTGTATGCTTTTTGGGAAGATATTTTAGCCTTGATGCACTGTGTAAGTTAATTTTGTGTTACCAGGATGTTATGATTGTGAATTTAACCCAAGAAGTAAAAAATAAGGGAAAAGCTACAGGACTAGTGGCAAGGCCTGCTTAATTCCAGGCTGCAGTGCAGTACAGGTGTTACCATGGTAACTTTTTAAATATCAAAGTACTACGTGTGTGCACAAACTTCCCCAGAAGAGACCTGGGAGACAGTTCTGTCCATGTGAGATACAGGCTCCGAGCTGTATCACAACTGGGTGTCTCACTGAAGGCCAGGGGAATTAGGAGCTAAATGAGCATTTGAAAAGTTAATTCGTTAATAACACATTTTCTGAGCAGTTACTGCAAGTGGACTGAATAGTATATGTAAAGGTGGCATGATCTGTCCTTAACTAAAATAACAGTGGGGAAAGGAAGTATTTATGGGCATGATCTGAGGGTTCCATTGTTCAATTGCCTCTGTATTCCAAGTTACTTCTTGAAGAGCTTCTGAAGTGGCAGCTGTTGAGGGAAGGGATGAATGTCTCCAAACTTGTGCCATACAAGATATTCACAGGCTGCCTCAGCTGACTTTTAGTCAGTTCTCACTGTGATGTCAAACAGACTTGATATAGGATATGGATGGCTGATGGGAAAAGGCAGCACATCTGTCTCCTGCTGAATTTAACCCTTTAAGCTGTTTGCTTTCAGTGGAACATGAGACTCTTTGCACATCAAATCTGTTTGCTTTCCCAGGAAAACTGGCTCCCTGGCAACAACTGCTATGGTTTCTTTAAGATTTGAGAGTTTTACGGGGCAGAACATTTTGTGCCAGTTTCACTGCCACTTGACACCCCGGTGATGAGACCGACAAAACCCAATTCTGTCTGTGTGTACACACACCCTGTCCTAAACGGGGACTGCAAGGGTTATTTCCTTCGATGTAGCAACTGGCTACTAAGAAACTCCTTTCAAAAGGGTGACTGTTGTACATTCCCACAGATTCTCTCATGTGCTCCACCCGTGCAGCTCTCTGAAGGCTCTCTCTAGAGCAGGCATAGCCAGTGTTGGAATAATACCCAGACTTTTCCTGGTACTTCAGGAGGATTTACTGTAGTCTCCTTCCTAAACAGAGGTCAGACCAAGTGAAATCCAGAGAAGGATTATTAATGACACTTGCTAGGAGAGAGCAGAAGAGGGGAACAGAGGACATAAAAGGCCACAAAGTCCCCTTACATGAACTGTCTGTCGGACCAATGAATAAAAACGGTCAGAGGTGTGTCAGGAGGCTGAGTTAATAGATGATGTGTTTTCAGTTGTTCCAGCTTTCTGAAATGGCTGCATGATACAGTCATCGTAGAGACGACCTCTGCCTGGATACCCTGAGGGCCCATAAAAAAGTTAGCCACAAGTCAGAAGTTACCTCTGCAAACCCCATGGGAGATGGTTTATAGGACTTTGGGCTGGTGAGCTCATTAGGTGCAGAGCTGGCTGGAGATGGCTGCCACCCACCATTTGCTGGTCACCTGTACTGCATCCTCCGACCCTTCGTCTTCCCCTTACAGACTGACACAGCAAATGTCAGGGGAGGACTTTAAAGCTCAGTGCTTTTTTTGACTATGCTGATGCAAAATTGTTTGACCACTATGTGTTCTGTATTGAATTCTCCTGTATACTGGTACAGGGACTTGGGTTTTGATTTGAATTCCAGATCTGGTTGCTTGCAAGTGACATAGATTCTGAAACAAAGAAAATGAAATGATGCACAGTGTCCTTCAGGTACTGATACCTTTTTTTAGTGTAGGCAAGAGCAGGTTACAGAAGAGGAGATTTAAGGCTAGGTTATTTCATGTTATATAACCAGCTCTAGGTTAAGTGTCTTATGCATGTTCTGGCAAAAGATTCAAGCATTACTGTTCCTTTATTAATTAGTATCTGAGTTCTCTGTACCAGTTATGTATGCATCATTTCAAGTGTCGGTTCACAGATAAGGTTTGTTTGCATTCATTCTCATGCTTGCTCTGTGTCATAATTTTCATACTGTTATAGGAATTAACTTGTTTGAACATTCCTAGTTAAGCGTAAAAAAAATATTTTCCCGTGAATATCATCCTTTTGGCAAACATTTATTTGAAAAGGAACTGCTGTGGAAACTATTTTGTCTGCTTGGGAAGATCTTACTTTAAAAATCCCATCATACTGCAGGAAAAAAAGTTTCAGCATCAGTCAGTGCACAGAGGGTCTGCAGAAATAGAAATTTCACCCAACTGTCTGTGGTATTGATAAATAGCACTGTACTCTCTAAAAGATTCTTGGGAAGGAGGCTAAAGTTAAGGGTCACGTTTTTCACAGTATCTGAGGAAACCTTATGATCTGTTCAAGCAACCAGGATATGCTTCTTGGTTTTGCATGTGCAAGTCACAACTTGTATTGCAATGATTTAGTAACTGGGAAAAACTTGGTATTGGTTTCTTGGGATGGAAACACTTCTGACAGGTTAAATTGTTATATGCTGATTTTACTAATGTAAGCACTGTCTAAATCATACTGTAAGTGTGTGATACTATGAGTGTAGTTGAAATCTGCCTGCATAGTTCTGTTTTCAGTTTGTCAGGTAATATCATTATACTGAGGGAAAGCTGCATTTTGTCTGGGAACCTGAATGCAGTTTTCTCCTCTTTGTTTTTGATCTGAGGTCTGCAGGAGGTCACTGGAGACGATGGCTGGGAGCAAATGAAAGTGTGCTGGTACAGAGAGCTGCAATGCCGTAATCGAGCATCTGTTGCTGTAATGTGTGAATGTTTGGCATTCTGGGAGCTGGGACACAGATTGTTACTAGCTCCTTCCCAAGGTTATTTCAGAAGCACATAGAGCAGCTGGCAAGGTCTGGGGCAGGTTTAACTCTCAAGTGGCTTCCAAGTGCACGCTGTGTTAAAAGTTAAGTATGCATTAAGAAGCAGTTTTTCTCAGCGTAAGATTTTTTTTTTTCTCTTGTAACTTATGTTTGACCTCAATACCAAATTGCTTAGTAACCATCTGAATGAATTACATAGTGCGGGACATGTATAAACAGAAAATAGAAATGTGCAATAGGTTTTGATGGGGTTGGGTGATTGTTTTTTTGAAAGGGAATTGCTGAGCAGAACTGAGCGAAGTAATATGATATGTTTATTGGGAGCTAGCACTACAGTATAGCCAGACGTTAAGTGCCCTGGAAACGACCTGTAGGATGTAAGGAGACACGCTTTCCTCAGTCATCACTGTGCTATCCAGCTAGATAACTGAGGTTACAGTTTGCCATTCTTCCTACAAAAGGCTTACTGCACAACTGCACACTGTCTGCTAATAAGTTGTAGACTGTAACATCTTTCTTCTTCCACATTTGATCTGAACTTCTTTGCTGTTTGGTAAAAAGAGTTCAGACTTGGTATAGTGAAATAAGAGCTGAAGAAAATATCATTCATGCAGGAAACAAAGTTCAATTGTTACTTAATATGCTATTATACCTGTCTTGTTCCTCTACAATTCAAATATGGTTGTAGGATGAGTTTTTGGAAAGCTGCTACGTGAAATCATGGAGACAGATGAGTAAATCAAGTGAAATGTAAAAGTGAGTAGTGACAGCATTTTTCATGGCTTTCTAAGACCTTCTACTTCATAGCATCTTTGCAACTTGAAATTGATTGCTTTTATAAAATATATTTTGAAAATAGTTAAAGAATATACTCATTGCATGATCATGCTCCATTTCCCTGAATATACATTGAGTTCATCATTGAATGCCTGTTATTCTTGAGCTATCACAAAAATAATTTTTTAATGATTTAAGCAATAAACCATTTGAGGTTTGAAGGTTTTGGAAGGATTTAGGTTTTTTGTTTTGGATTATTTACAATTATTTAAGATTTAACATAGTTTAGATATAATCTTGTTTAACCTCAAAGCAATCAAAGTGTATGCTGAAAAAATGGTGTTTGCCATTTTTGTAGCATGTTTGTACTGAGGTAGTGAGAAATGGATGAGTACTGGGTGGTGCACAAAGGCTCCTTGATGTGCTTAACAAAGAAGTTGTTTACAGATGTCCTCACTTTGTTGCCCTCTCAGATGGCTTGTGCTGATCATGAGGTTATAAAAAAGTCTTGAGAGATGGGCAAATCAAGGTGTTCAGGTGTAGACAGAAGCTAGGAGTCACTGTATAAAAGAGGTGGGTTTTATCAGTTCTTATTACATAGCATCTTCAGTTGCCTAATTTGGTTTGTGGCACAGTTGCAGTATGCTGTCTAATTCATTGTGCAGAAGGCTGTTCATCCTCTAGTCTAATATTGAATATGATCTTATTTGCAATGTGATTTTTTTAATCCTTAGATAAGTTTCTTGTCTTCTGATAGTAGCTGTCTGAATCATTGTTTGAGGGAAGGCAATGAATCCTGGCTGATAATTACTCTTAGCTTTTGGTCTTCTTTACCTTTTACAGAAATCAAGACTGATTTCCTCTGTAGGTGTTACATCAACACAACCCTGGCCACAGCAGAGCTCAATTCCCCCATGACCTGGTTCATCACACTTGTCCCATGGGTGTTCTTGTACCTTATGGAAGGGCTTACATCCCACTGTTCTGCATTTCCCTGTTGTCTCTGTAGAGATCTGTGCTGACTGATAAGAAGCAAGAGAACAGCGTGGTGTTGTGAATACTTTTACAGCACAACTGTTTATTTTGCACTCTTTCTGTCTCTAGATGAGTAAGTTCCTTTTAGTGCTGTGTATAGAAGCATCATATGTTTGTTTTGTGTCAAGAGCTTGTTCTCTCCTAGAGAGAGAACTCTGTGTTTGATTTGAGACATGAGGAACTGGAGGCCCCCCATGAGGAATAAGTTGAAAGTATACATCAAATTGTTCACTCAGTGCAGGCTGTGGTTTCTAAAAACTGAAGAGTGGTGTTGGTTCTCTGTTGGTTGATGTAGGTTTGTTTACTGCATTTTTTTTTCTTATTTTTTGCTGCTTTAGGCTCTATTTCTCCCTGCTCTCCCTGTTCTGTAACTTTACAGTTTGCCCGCAAGTGTTTTCTTTATGAAAAAAGCATAGGTTTGCGGAAAAAAAAAAGATGAAACAAAGTTCCTGTTGGTTTTCATCCTGCCTCTGCCATAAGGGAAATATAAGCAAAACACACATTTTCAGGTCACACAGTTTCAGAAATTGTGGGCAGGTGGTGTTCAGCACCTCCTGTAATGAACAACTCTACTTCTTTGGCCTTCCATTCTTCCTCGGGGACTCTCAGGTCTCCCTTGCCAGGCTAAAACCCATTAGGTGCATATGAGAGATGTAAACATTTTGTATTGATATTCTTCCCTAAACTCAGAACTAAAACAAATGCTTGATTATTGACATGTGTCAGAAGGAATTCCTGTGTTGACTTAGTGATGTAGAAATTTTTCCAGTGTACTTTCCATGATTTAGAAGTGACGTGAAATTTTGTACTTGATTTCTTTCTGTATGAACATGATAGAAAAGATGTTTTGTTTGTTAAAGGTCAGGTTATGTAAGAAGTTGCACTGTTTTGGGGGGATTCTTCTGGCACTTATGTGGGTGGCCTGCTCTGATAAAATCAAATATCTGAGTAGGCTGCTTGTGGACTGCTCAGTAAACAGCTCGAGTACTGTGTCTAGAAGTGCCCTAAAAGGCAGTCATGTAATATTTTTGACTCAGTATATTGTGAAATCTTTGTTAGTTTCTTCACACTAATCTCCTTGCCCTTACCATACTGATACATTTCTGTGGAACTATTGGAAAAAAGTCTCTCTCTGGTAACACTGAAAGTATTTATTCTCTCCTGCTCAACTTTTCCTTTCATCTTGTGTATCAAAACCCATGGCTCATCCTCACCTTACAGGGATAGCATGAGCCAGGTTTCCAGGATATTAATGCAGCGCTCTCCTCCACAACAGCTTTCATATTATTTGCTTCACAGATACACTTTCCCTTCCACTGTTCCCTGGGGGCACACAGAATGTTGCAAACAACAGGCAGCTGTATTTTCAGACACTGAAAGGTTTCACTGTTTACACACCCTTGGTGACTGACATGATGATAACTTCACTGTTTCAGGATAGGTTAAAATACAGGTAACTTGGTAAGCAGCTTTTTTACTAAGGGAGGAGAGTACAAAGAGGGTGTTTCAGGAAACTGTGAGAATACCTTGAATTACTTTTATATGTCTGGGGCATGTCTTTTCTGTGTTGATAAACCCGCAGGAGAGTTTGTGAACATGGTGTTGGACTCACCTTCGACAAGCTACCTGGGTTAGTCCAGAACTCGGGATTTCGGGGATGTGGGTTGGGTTTGAACTGTAAATCTCTGAATATGACATAGATGGAGAAATTACAGAATGGGATGCTCTTCGAGAGGGTGGTCAAACCTTCCTCAGTGAGTTGTCTGGATATTTGGGAGGCTTTGCCTTCTATGGGTGGCATAATTGATTTATTGCATAGATAGTTTGCTCTCTCTTTTTTTGGGGGGGTGGGGGGATGTTGGTTTTTTTGGTTTGGTCTTGTGGGTTCTTCTTTGTTTGGAGAGGGTTTTTTGGGTTGGGGGTTTTTTTGTTTGGTTTGGTTTGGGTTTTTTTTGGTGGTGGTGGTGGTTTGTTTTAAGGCACACAGAGTTCATAAAACAGGGCTGAAATGGGACTTCTAGCTCTGTGTTTGACAAGTTGCTCCTCCACAGTGATATTAACATATTGCTGAAGAAAGGAAGCATAAGTTTTTCTTCCTGGTATATCAGTAGATATATCTAGTAGATATCACTTGTAGATCACCAGAATTTGGGTTTTTGTCTGCCACAATTCCACACTTCAGTTGATATTGGGCTTGAGGGAGAACTCTTGACTGTTATTACATGTTACCAAATTAAATATTTAACAAACTAACTTGACAGCTCACCTACTTTTACTGCCACCTAGTTGCTAGCACACCTGATGATGGCTTCCCTGTGCATTTGAGCTACCGTCTTCCATACTTGTAGTGTGTAAGTTCTGCTCCACTCCAGCATGTTCTCCACGTACATTGGGGCACCAGGATATCCCAGTGTCCAGCTGGCCCTCGGAGAGCCAAATAAGGCATGGACTTGGTCCACCCAGCAGTTAAGGTAGGAGGGCTGATGTTTGCATAGCCGTAGAGTGAAAATGATGCTTCTTGCTGGGCCTTTTACTGCATGCTTCCTCGCCATGATTTTTTTTGGCACGGGGGGGGCAGTGTTCTGTCTGTGACAGGCAGATGGAAGACTAAAAGCGGGTGTAAAGATTGATGCAGGGTTTTGAGGTCGCAGTGGAAGAGGGAGGAAACACCTCAATCTTTGTTCAGTGTCTTTCCCTTTTGGACCTGGTCTCTGCTGCCTGGTAGATTCTGCAGTTACTTTTGTTCTGGCTGAAGTGCTCAATTTTGTTTGCTTGTACAACTCTAAATAGTGACACAGCGATAGAAGTATAAAGTCGAGGCTGAAAGGTAAGTTTGGTATTCCAGTGGCGTGAGCCATGTGCCAGCCAGGTGGGAGAAACTAAATACAAAGCAAAGGCTGTTTTGTAAGAAAACAGACACAATTTGTGTCTATTTAATGGCACCAGCTGAAATCTGTTTTAAATTGATGCAGTTTAAACTGATCTTAAGTGGATTTAAGCACACTGATTTTAAGTGAAGATAAAACTCTCCATGTCACATTATGATTAAGTCGTAGCAATTTATCTAGGTTCTTGTTTTGTCAGCATGGTGCTTGCAGCTGTTCTTGTTTTGCTTTATTTTATAAGAGAACTTTTATTTAAGCTGTAACAGAGTGTTGTTTTGGTGTGCTTGCTGGCTTTCAACTTCCACTCACACCAGTGTTATGTTGCCTCAGAAGCCTGGGCTAACTGGGGCTGTCTTCAAGGAAGGTCCTGTGAGCCACCAAGCCTGAACAGGTAGGGGGAGCCTCTAAGAGGCAGGTGGAAAACAAAAATTGACTTTTTGAGTTTAAAAGGCTCGTGGGAGGCAAAAGTTGGGGCTGAGGCACTATGAAGCCCTGTCTGGGCCAGGATCACATCACAAGCATTTTGGACATATTTTAGCCTGTCATTTACTGAAAACTCAGAGTAAAATGATGTTTTCTGAAGTCTTCGTACTAATAAAAGAAAGTGGTTTTGGAGATGTACCCTGGAGGTAGCAGCCACCAAGAATCAGACTTAAAAGCAAAACAAAAGAAAAAAACTCCCAAAGCGATTTACCAGTTCTTTTAGAATAAAAGAAACAAAGCTAAACCAAACCCCTTCTCTTTGATGTAAAGTTGTCTGAGCCTGACATATGATATGGCTCAGTGTCATCCATGGAAATAAAAAGGAAGTATATCTGTTTGCATCGTTTGGGAAATGGATGTTATCATCTCTGACTTTTCAGATTTCTGAGCACTGAGAGCACTGAGGCAGGAGCCAGGAGGAAAATCTAACTTACTGGTTGAAGTAGCAATAACACTCCCCATAGCTGTAATAACAAAGTTCTTTTCTGATTTGAAAGTACAGCATGTTGAAATATTAAAGCTTCCAGATGGTGAAAATAAATGAAATTAACTTTGAAGCTTTTGATTTATAGTACCAGTGGATACAAAGCTTTACAAGATTGTCTTGTTCAGAAGCTTATAATTAGAGTATCAGTTTTCTTGTGGGAAACTGTTTCTTTGTAAAACTGAAAGGACAAATTCCTTACTAGTTCTATCATCTATTTATTTTTCCTGCTATGATTCAGACAAATCAAAGGTTAAAAAGTCAGCATTTCACATTTGACAGTCTGTGACTCAAATCAATTAAAAAATCATATATTCAATGAGAAATAGCCCTCTAGACTGTCTTTATTACACAGAAGTCTTAAGAATTTTTGATTCATTTTAATCCCATAACCTTGAAAATTTAGTTGATTGAATCTGTCTTAAAGACTGTCCTGTCTAAGCAGTCTAGTGAGGAAGATGAAAGATTGTTAAATAGCCATTTGCCTAAGGACATGGTGCTATTTAATACCTGGATAGGAACCTCTGGGCCTTTCTTTAGCCTCTTTGACATAGAAAATGGGAATAATAACCTAATTAAGAATTATAGGTTCCACAACAACAGTAACATGTTCTGTTACTGTTCTGCCTGAAGCTTTTGTAGGTTCGAGAACAAGTGGTGGTTTCTTCAGAGCTGAAGGATTATATAGCTCCTGTGGCCTTCAGTTCTCCTGTTTGTAATTGTCTAATTTGTTTTGCTATTTGTTCAAAGTTTCTTCCCGCAGCCAAAATTTTGTCTCCAGTGCAAAAGCTTTTGGAGAAGTCAGATGTTTTAAATAAGTGACACTATTAAATATTGCAGTATCCAAAATGAGAAAATACCAGACAAAAAAAACAGGGGAAAAGAATTGTAACTCGATGAAAAATAGTGTTTTGGGGTGGGTGCTCTTGCCTCTTTCCCTTTGAACTGCAGAATAATGGAAAAGAGTTTCAGTTCTAAGGAAAAGGAGCTAGTGAAGGTTTGCACACACATGACAATTTATCAGCTGGTATTTGCTGCTGCCTTCCTTCCAGGGCTTACTGCCCTTCATGTGGGAGCAAATGGGAGGGAACCTGTGGGTGCTTCGTGACTGTTTTACACTCAAGTCCAGTGCCTGAGCCAAAGCTGCTGTCCTCTGTGCTTGATTGTGGCAATAGGGCTCAGATTAAATTTACCACAAAAAAAAAAAAAGAGTTGTGGGGCACTAAGCTCAGCTGGACTGCTAGGAAGGAGGAGTGTCAGCAGCCTTTTACTAAGTATATGTGTGTTTAAGCCTTAGCACCTTTGCACAGTGCTCTATAGGAAATGAACAGCACCAGTTAATGGTATTTAGCAATCATTGCTGTCTGAAGAAATTTTCTTATTTGTTTTCCTCTGCAATCAGTTTCTCCATTGTAGTTTCTCGTAGCATGTCTGATTGCTTCAAATGAAACAGTAATCATGTTTTCTTCCATTTACTACAGAGAGTTGATAGTATTTTGTGAGTGTGTAGCTTGCCATTTCCCTGTCCCTTTATTCATGTGTTTGCTACCATAGAAAAACAACCAGACCAAAAAAACCAAAACCACTCCCCCCAAAAAAAACCAAAACCAAACCAAACAAAAGCCCAAAGGGGGAATGTAGGTTGGCTTTTTTTTGACTAAAAAAGTTGATGCTAGACAATAACAATTATAAATGTAATTCAGTGATATCCAAAATTGCTAACACCATCTTATAACAGGAGTTCTAACAAGATGTTTGAACATTTCCAGTTGCACTAGGGTATTGTACTACACAGCATCATTTGTTGGTTATCCTTTGGGTAATTTGAAGTGTTAATGAAGTTGACATAACATATTCAGTGATATTGGTCACCATGTAGAGTTAAATTTAAATACGTTTGGTATGCTGGATTCCCTTGCATGCAAACTTCTGTGTAATGGCAATAGGGTTAAATACTTTCTTTAGTAAAGGACATCTGTGTAGTTGCATGTGTTTTATAAGCAAACCTGTTCAGTTCCACTGATGTAGAGATTACACTGCTACAGCATAATTCTCTGGTGTTAAACACTGCTGGCATTTAGCCTGTAGAGTTTCAGTGGGATTTCAGATCCCACTTAAATGTAATTTTTTCTATTTCAAAATAATGTGCAATTTCAAAATCTAGAAATGGTGGTTAGAATGTGAAATACCAGTTCTCATTTTTAAAAGGACTTACACCTCAAAGCTGCTTTTGTCAGGCCTCATCTAGGTTTCTTACGTTAAATTTGTAGAGGTAAAATTACTATATCTAAAGTCTAAGGAAGAAAACTTGGATAAATTTCAGTTGTAAAGGTAAAGTGACTCCAGTAACTGGAGAATGGAAAATAAATGTTTTACCCAGCTCATGATGAGCCCAAATGTACAACTTAACTCTTTAAACTCCAGCAGCATTTGATGACAGTGATGTTGTGTGCTTCAGTACCTGAGGGTGGTTTGGTTAGGAGGTGCAGGAGAAGTTTTTCAGAAGTAGAAATGCCAACTTTGTGCCAATTGCCAACTTGACACGTAACACAGTCTTCTGTGCTCTGCTCTTTCTGTTCTTATTCCTGGAGGATGCTCTGTTTGTCTGTGCTTATCTGAATGTCTTATTTGGGGCAGATGTTTCATGCCTGCAAGTCAATTTTGTAGAAGAGTTTAACTGAGAAAGGGGTTAAGGAGAGGCTGCTTGAGTTTATGCCTGAGTTAGGTCAGCTGTCACACACTTGGGAGTACAAGCAGTAGCCGAGGGGAGCCTGCTCTGCACTTAAACAGCCTTTTTTTGCTACCTTCCCACTTGGATAAACTGAAGTAGCTCTCACTAAACTTCAGTTAACTCTTGCATCTTACTCATGTGCCCCTGTGAGTTTGGCTCAGTAAAGACTGCCCTTTCTATAACAGTTCATGATGTAAGCTCCAGATACTGCAGTAAAAAGAAAAACAACTGAACAAGCGGATGATGGATCCTGAGATGAGATCATTGGGCAAGATAATGAACAACTCCTTTCAGAGATGAAATACTACTGTAATTCCAGCAATGTTCTGGCTATCAGAGTTGAGTTACTATTGCCTTGGAGGTTTTGTAATCAGCCTGCTGGAGTGCAGCCTCACGTCTGCTGAAACACTCTGGTTAAGTGACCGCACTGATGCAGTTATGCTCGTTTATCAGACGCTTCCATTCACTCAGGCAGAGACATAAGAGGGCAGTCTTCTGTGCAGGGGATGATCACAACAGGACAGGCAAGTCAGCACTCACAGAGGAGGCCAACAAATGTGGAAGGACTAAAACTAGTCTCTCATGAGAGTCTGGCTGAGTGCCAGTGCAGGACATGAGCTTCACCAGCTTCACTGCCTTTCTTTGGCTTCACTCCAGCACCTCAGTTCTCCTTCCTGGACTGGGGGGCCCAGAGCTGGACACAGCACTCGAGGTGTGGCCTCACCAGTGCCAAGTACAGGGGGACAATCACTTCCCTACTCCTGCTGGCCACACTGTTCCTGCTACAGGCCAGGATGCCATTGGCCTTCTTGGCCTCCTGGGCACACACTGGCTCACGTTCAGCTGCTGTTTACCAGCACCTCCAGGTTCTTTTCTGCTGGGCAGCTTTCCAGCCACTCTTCCCCCAGCCTGTAGTGCTGCATGGGACTGTTGTGGGCAAAGTAAGCCAGCTTGCTCGCTTTTCAGCCTGTACGATAGGCTTGTTAAGCGTTTGAGCAAAAAAACTGCTAAGACATCTATTTTACCTAATTTAAAACACTCTTGTGGGTAGCAGACACACCTGTAGGGTCTCAGAAATTTGTCTAGTTATACTTGTCCAAGTCTGTCTTATCTTCATCAAATATTGCCAATTGCTGTATTTTCTTTTAAAACAAGCTTATTGGTAAATATTTCCTCTCTGATGAAATAGCTTAGTCTTGACTGGATGTTGCTTAGTCTTTTGCTCAGCATGCCTTACCAAACATGTTTCAACTCTACATTGTTTCCATTGTATTCTTCTCATAATGTAATTCTCGTGCAAGATGGTATTTTTCCCCCCAGAAAGTTGCTGACCCTTTTTCTATTATCTTCTCATTTCTCTCATAAACCATACTTCAGGGACTGCAGGAAATTCCCAATTACAGTTTGACATAGCATGGAGAAGTTCTTTGGAAGCTTCTAGAGACAACTCAGATGATTTCCAGCCATCCTCTGAAATATTTTCAGGCTTTACTCCCTTTACCAGTTACTTACATTTGCTTCATTATGTAGATTTAATCTAAAAAGTGTGATGATGCTGATGGAGGGAGGCTTTCTTGTTGTAAAAGTAGTGGATCATAAAAATCACATTTAACACCCAGTAGGGAAACTTAGCTATTGCAGAGGCCCTGTGTAAGGCTGAGTAATGCTGAATAACATTGATGAAATATTGCTGCTGATAAAAACAAGAGGCCTGCAGGCTGATCTTGCAGATACTTGTCTGTGTACCTTCTTTCTAATACAAAGAAGAAATTTATCAACAGGAGTAGCTGCAAACCTAGCCAGGAGAGCTCTCTAACAAATGACCCAGAATCAGTGTGTTGATGTGAAAGTGTAAGTGGAGTTTAGTTTAATTAGCAAATACACAGAGTAGCATGTTAGTGCAATTATTGCTTGTAAGGGAAACCATGGCCTTTGAATGTGCTTTTTTCACTATCTGGAAGGTGGGGTCATAACTCAAGCTACTGTTTTGCTAATACCTGTGAAAGCTAAGACAAAGAACATAACAAGCAAAAGAGATTTTGTGAGAGTATTGCCAATGTTCTTTGTTCTTTGCAAAATGGTAAAGAAGGAGTATGTTTTTTTTTTTGGTAAGGGATTTGGGCTGGGAGGAAAACTAGCTGTAATTTTTCATTAAACATTGCTTGAAGTGGGAGAACAAAGAAAATGGAGGCTACTAACATCACGGAATGCCCAGATCATACCGTGCAGAGAGTAAAGGTCTTAGGTTATTTTAGGTTATGCAAGGTTATTGTAATGACATAAAATATGTTCTAGATAAACCCCCTAAAATCAGCTGTTGGAATAGGTTACTGCTCTGTTCCCACTGATAGGGCCGGAATCCATATTAATCAAAGGTGAAAGGAACTCTCTAAGGTACTGTGTTTTGGAAGGGAGCTTAAATACGGTAGATTAGAGATCACTTAGAAGGACTCCAAGTAAGATGATCATGATGTATCTAGAAATGTGGAGATGAAGAATGAAGAACAGGTGGAAACCCTTTAGATGGATGTCTGAAACAGCAAGACATAGTTGTACAAAAAAAAAGGGGGGGAAAAGGTGGGAGGAAGTGCTTGTTGAAGAAACATTTTATGCATCTAACAAAAATTTGTATGTCAGTGCGTCCAGAATTTGGAGTATTGGCTTCTCATTCTAGCTAAGGCCAACTTTTAAATTGCTGCCAATGCTATCAGAATGGTGAATTTTTGGCTCAGCAGTGAAAAACTTGTCAAATGTTCTTCCTGACTATAACAGCCATACTTTGGTGCTTGGCTGAGCAGAGCTTGCCTACTACTCCAGTTGCAGAGTAGGCCTGGGCTCTGAGGAAGGACTAAGACCCAGTTTTCATGTTCTTCAAGCAACGTTGCATGTTCCGAGTGAACAAGATGATGAACCCTTTGTCACTGAGTAAATGGACAACCAAATTATGTCCAGAACATAACTACGTTGTTATAAAATAGGCTTTTATTTTAAGAATGGTCACTTACCTGTGCTGCTCTTGCTGTGACACAAACAGTAGAGAACCTTATCTGAAAAGCAAGACCACAAAGTCTGCATGATGCACCGAATTGTGTAATCTGTTTTAGAGTAAGGGCAGAATGGCTCTGTAGAACAATCTTTTTAGCTCATGGCACAGAGCATATGCATTGTTTTTATAGTTTCTGTTGCAAGCATTTTGCTTGTGTTTACATTGTCCCAGGGTGGCATGTGACTAAGAGGGCAATATACATCTCTAGGAAATAACTGTTTCCTATTTCTAAAAGTTCAAAATGCAGGAAACTTTACTGAAAAATCATGGCCTCATTTGTATTGGGTTTTAAAGTTGACTTTTCTCTGTGTGTCCAGCAAAAAAATACACTGTCTGTGTTGACAAGGTAGCTATAGCATTCAGGAGGAATGCTGAACAGTTAGGTTGTATAAGTGAGTAATGTCTTGACACAGTTGACCTTGACAGTCTTACACTTTCTGAAGCCGGATTTACAATCATCTAATATTTGCACACCTCCTTTCAACACTTAAAGCATCAGTTTCTATTTTGTGATCATAAATCTCAGACTACTCTTTCAGGAGGAAGTTTCCCCTAAGTAATTTCAATGTCCTGAAATGCTAAGTGAGATGGTTGGAGCTTTAATGAGAAGGACATTTCTTAGTTCACCACTAGCTCTGTCCTAAGAGAACATTTGCATTCCTGTTTGGCCAACAAGAGTCTCATTATAACAATTTCCAGATAGAAAAGAGCTGAATGCTGAAGCCCAGTTTTAATTAAGTGTGCTACATCCAGCTTAGCTTCTTTAACAGGCTTAAATGATGAAATACCAAATAACTAAAGGGTTAAGGTAATGACTTAATAATGACTAAGAGTTATAACAAAGAGCTAAGTCTGGTTTCTTTTAATCATGAAATGTTTTTCTGGTTTTTTTTTTTTTTTTTTTTTTTTTTTTTGGTTTGGGGTTTTTTTGTTGTTGTTTTTGGTTTTTTTTTTTTTTTTTTGTGTGGACTCAAACCTCTCAGCCCTTGTGGCTCAGTTCATCCAGCTGAAGAAATAAATGGTTATAAAGCTCCTGAAAAACTTGTTAGTGAAAAATAGTTGACAACAACGTTACAGGACCTATTATTTTAATGTGTGTTACCACAGAGGAAAACATGACAGTGTGATGGGTACAGATGAACTTTTTTTAAGATAAGCACTTAGATGTTTACTGCAAAGACAACTACAGTTCCCATGGGTTTGATCACACATACCAGCTTTGGGTGGTCAGGATGTGCTGGCATTTTTTAAAACAAGGGGAAAAAAAACCCCAATGCTACCAGTATCGCAGATCTGTTGTCTGAGTAAGCTGAGTAAACACTGGAGCTCACCCGTTAGTTTGCTGTGAGCAAAGAATTGCTGGATTTAGAAAATAAGCAGCACAGATAATCTGGATATGTTGTGATGTTATATACATCTCCTTTTCGATATTTTTGCTGAATTGTGACAGAACTTGAAAGGAAATTTGTCGGTGCTGATATTTTTTAGGACAGAGTTATATTAAGAGTAGTATTCCTGATATTTTAAATCTGGAAATTTGTTAAGGTTTGTGACAATGCAAATTTTGGTCATTTTTTAGCAGAACTCTCTCATACCTTAGCTTTCACACTCACTTCTTCATAGTGCAGTTGAAAATTATTAAAAAAAAACCCCAAAGCAAAAAACCCAAATGAACGTCAATTGTAGCTAAAAGCATCATTGAAATGCTACATCAAACTAAAATATTTCCAGGAATTTAGAAACCATGTAGCAACGCCATGATTTGATCTGGACATTTCCACACTCCAGATAGTTGACCACTGCCAGTCTTTCTTCTTTGTCATCCAAATTTAATATCAAACCTTGTTAAGATGATTTGAAAGAGGTGCTAATTATTACCCCATGGACAGCTTTGGACCAGCTCTCATGGTGCTGTGGTCCCAAATGTGGTCCCAAATGGGAGCTACTGGCTCAGCACAGAGCTGGGTCAAACACTCATTGAAATTACTGGGACTTTATTATTTCTAAAAATCTTTCTGGGGACTATTATAGATCAGTTTTAAAATGCAGACATCCTAGTGAGATAATCTACATTAAAGAGAGAATCATGAAGCCCAGTGGGTGTCACTGGATGGTAGCTTCCCTCTGCACCATATCTCATGAAAGAATCTGTTTTCTGTGCATTTTACTTTGGATGTACACTTTGCAGTTAGCTGTCATAGTAGAAGCTGGGCATAACTGAGGAAGGTTAAAGACACCCAGTATTTCTACATCAATTTTTAAATTTATGTCGTTTATAAAAGCTATTAATCAAAATATAGCATATCTTAACCACATTATTTTTCCCCTTTAAGGAGAGCTCTTTCTCTGCCTATTAGTAGCAAAATATTGTAGTTTGTAGAAAATGTGTAAGAAATGGTTGGCATATCTGATGATTTTATTTTATGATTTTGGCATGAGTTTTCCTGCATTCTGTGATTTAATGTTTCAATGATATTGCTGGTGCTGTTATTTCAGAAGACCAAGCTTACTACAAATCACATATAATAAAAAAAGAGTGGGATTTATGAAAGATGAGATCTCTTAGAAGCAGTCATTTTGTGAGATACAATCTCTTCCTTTTTCATTATTGTACAAAACTTTTCCTTCTAAGTGGTTGCCAGGAAAACTCATAAGGGTGGAAAGACACCTTGCTGATTTTAGGATAGTGTTTAACAGATGGGTGTTTCCCATCTCCTACAACCATTGCAGTTCTAATATATTTTGACAAAAATTTTCATACCAGTATTGTCTGTGCTTTCTTAACCAATGAAGAAGCCAAAGACAATGTTAAGGAAGGTACTGAATCAAAGGTATCAACAGTCCTCTGTGAGAGACCTTTTCAACATCAGAGCAGAGGTGGCTTTTTAATAGATAACTAGGCTTTTCTCTTCTTATACAAGTAGTGAAGTTTCAGGAGGCTTTCAGAGGGCAGGAAAACACTGAATTTCCATGATGTTGAGCTTGTTGAACCCAACCAAATCATACTCAATACCTGCTGAAGAGAGCAAGCAAAAAAAAAAAAAAAGGTAAAATTTTGAACATATATAAAAAGTAAAAAACTTGGATGGAACAAATAATTCTGTGGGTATAGCATGAAAGATACTCTAGTGCTTTTTTCCCATCAAATTAAGTTTTTTCAAGGAACATATCTTCATGTTAGTGCTCACAATGTATTACTGTATTCCTGGGAAAAACTTCACAATAAAAGCCACACTTGGAAGAAGCTGGGTCAGGGAGATGAAACACAGATGGTACTTTAGGGCAAGATTTCATTGAAAAAAGGGAAAACACCATCATCAAGGGAAGTTCAGCAGCATGCATTCAGCCTTTCTCTTAGTTTTCCATTCTCCTGGCAGTGAAATAATTGTAGTAGCTATTGAAATATTTCCCTCATGTCCTGAGGAAACTGGAGAAGGGTAAGGAACATAGAGGGGTAGTCCAGAAGAAAATGAACAATGGAGTAGCACAGAGGGAAGTCACTGTCTACTTAATTTCACTCTGCTACAAACTGTTGAAGGCTTTATAGTTTGACAATAACGACAGAGCTGGGATCAGTCCCCACTGACAAACTTTAGACTTGTGCTTTAACTAGTTCAATACCAGCAAGATAAACTGGAGAATGTGGTCAAGTAATACATTGTGTTTTCTGAGAAAGCTAAGGTACACAGAATGCCTTGCAATTGTACAAAGAATCATTAAATAAAAAAAAAATGTTCCCACACAAAAATGAGGACATGTTTTTATTTTCTTAGCAGCTGTGATTTTTTTTTTTTTACTTCTTTTGACTTTTACATGTAGCTGAATTTAAATCCCCTTACACGCCAGTAATTTGCTCAATTTATGGATCTGGAATATTTAGCTATGTGGGGAGTTTGGTGCAACACACTTCCAGCAATAGAAAGGCAAACTCCAGCCTGAGGTTTTTCAGTACCTCAGGCTGTAGCTGTCACTGGTGTGTATTCTCAGTTAATGAGGCCTTCAGTACTTTATCACAGAATGGAGGACTCGTGCACAGTTTGTACCACTGAAATAACTGTCAAACCTGTTCGTGCTTGGCAGCTGAATGTTGACTAGTGGTGACCTGTCCCAGTGAAATAAACAGCTTTGCTTGAGATTCTGGAAAAGAATATTTTATTTTAGTTTTTTTACAGGTTCAGAAGTAGCAATTAAGTGTTGGAAATGTGCTTGAGGCTATGAAATGGTCACTTTGAACCAGGACTGCTTGGTGTTTGGTCTTGTTTAAGTGCCAGAGTTTGGTATGGCCACTTGTGGGGATGGCCCAAGCAGAAAATAACTATTTTAGATAACAATCATTATTTTCAGCAATGCACCTGATCATCAAGGCACAGGTTTTTGCTTAGGTCCATTTCTTGTCCATCTTGCTTAATCACTGGACTTATTTCACAAGGCAGAAATGGTAAAATACTTCCAGAAGTGATGTTACAGATTTTGACTGAACTTGGGAACATGAGTTGTGTGGGAAAATGCAGGAGCTGATTGCCCTGAATATCCCAGATCCGCCTGTGAATGTTTGGTTTGGTGGAGGGAGGGTGAGAAGAGTTGGGCAGTCTTGAGGCTTGGAAGAAATGGTGTGTGTCATCAGGATTTATGTGGAAGGGTGAAACATTTTAGTTTGTCTTCCTATGTTTGAAGAGTAACATAACCCTACTATTTGGCTTCCTGGCATGAGGATAGGTCAGTGTGCAGTGCTGCCCCAGAAGGAACCCTTGTCATCCATTACCACATGGAGAAATGTCAGTCATGCTTTAATATGTTTATTTTTCTGTGTTGGCAGGTAGGCACAATGGTTTTTCTTAATTATCCTAAGAGTGCCTACAGCATATGCTCTTCATTCACGTGTGGAGTGTGAGTGCTTTCAGTGCTGAAGGAGTTGGTCCCTTTACATCTGAAGG
>NW_016690487.1:31425-127443 GCF_001604755.1 Lepidothrix coronata | reverse complement strand
ACTGACATGCATAAGTTTGGGATGAACTGATAGGTTTTCATGCAGCTTGAAAGACCATAGGTACCTGAGCTGTATCAATGAATTACATGACTCCCTGGGATTGCTGCTTCTCCAAGGCAGCAAACTTGTAACTTCAGGAAAGAATAATGATATTTAGATAAAATAAGACTCCAGAGAGGTGTAAAGGAAAAAAACAAACATTGAAAGAGTCCAGGTGACATTGTACACCACTAAAACATGGTCTGAGTGCTTTATCATGTCACTAAAAACTCCCCCTTTCTAGGTTACTGTTTATATGCTTAATGGAAATAGCAAATTTGGCTTTGAAATATTTTTGGAAATCTCTCAGGCTTTCTTGTCATATATTACAGTCATGTTTCTTTCCTTGTGCTTGACAAGCACCGCAAAAAAAAAAAAACAACAACCAAACAACAAAACAAAACAAAGCCAAATCCACAACCCTCCAAATCACTGGAGTCTTTCCACTCTGTTCTTGTCAGCGAAATAAAATCCATTTATTTGATGGAAAAGCTGTTAGGTAAACGTTCCCAAAGCAAATCAATCACTCCTAAAAATTCTAGGAAAAAAAAAAAAGAATTGAACTGGATATAAAGGCATTGATTATTTTTGAATTGCAGACATCCTGCCCATATTAGATAAATCAATTACAGCTTTTCAGGAGCCAATCTATTTAAAAGTGAGTTAAATTAAATTGTTTACTTTTCTATCTAGACCATCTCTTTTCTCTTCATTGCACTCCATCACAGTTATCACTGGTTGCACCTCATTCACCCCATGCTCATCCCAAAATGTGCCATACATCATCTCTTGCAAAAATGTTTGGATTTTTTTGTTAAAACTGAATAGCCAATATGAAATAGAGTAAATGCTTGCCTTCAGCCTGTAAAGGATATGAACGTTTATTATTTGACAATAACATTCACAAAATTACTGATTTCTCAGCTTGTGCCATCAAGGGGCACCCACAAAATACTTGTAAAACGAGACTGGGAACTAAAATTTCATAACCATGTACTGGAAGACTCAGTGAGTTTGTCTTATGATCTATTACAGTTTTCCTGTTGACTGCTCATGGTAACATGAATGCTAATGGCTGTCTTTTCACCTCTCAGTGATAAAGGTGAAAAAAGGACAAAAAACTCTTCCACCCATTCTGCTGACAAGAATTTCCTACTCTGATGATACTGTGGCTTGGGTTTGCCTTTCCCCCCCCCCAATTACATTTTACTAAAATCAACTGTGATTCATTTGTATTAGATATTTGCTTTGCTACTTCATCACATGAAGCCAAAGCTTATCATTCACCCTCTCAGTTATTCTCTTTACAAGTCCTGTATTTCTTATCCTGGTGATGACACACGTTAACAGTGTGATTAACAGAAACTTTTCTTGGTACAGAGAAAGGTCTTCAGCTGGTCTACAAGAGTGTTTAACCTCGTGAGTTCATTGAAGCCACGGTGATGGATAAAGTGATTTAAAATGTTTGTAAAAACAGTGTTGAAGCAGTAACAGTGAAGTGCAGTTTGGCAGGAGACACCAGACCTATCCAGCACTACATATCTGACTACAGTATTGTTCCACAGTAAAAGGAGTACAGAAATAACAGGCATGAGTGACTGCCAGAATGGCTCCTGGATTGTCAGACAGGGAAGTTTCCTTAACAAACATGTGAAAGAGACGTGTCTGAGCTTCAGGAATAGTCAGAAAAAGACACTTTTTGCCTGTGCTCTCACTTTGTCTGGAAAAATGATCTAAAGCTCCCAAAGGCACAGATTATAGACAGCAGTCTGTATAGTGAGGTTCTCCCAGGCAGTAAGTGATGCTCATTGTGGCAGTGGACCACCCATGGTCTTTAAAGCTGAGACCCCCTGTGCTGTAGGATATAATAGGCACCTTCACACTGTGGATTTAAGTAATTTTATATTGTGGTATGGTTTCATCTCCTCTTTAGTGCATCTTAAAGCTGTGTCTGCCTAATGGATGGATTGACATATCTTGGGCCCATCTGCTTGTGTGTTATGCACAATTTGGTATAGATTTAACTTGGATCCTTAAGTTCTCAATGTTTTTATTCTTTTCTTCATTCTTGTATTTCTTGGGGGTGCTTTGGCCACCTACACTCAGTCAATGGAATGGAAAGTATTCAAGAATTTGTTAGGTAACTAAACTCTTCTTGGATGTTGCTTGGATTGACTGACTTTGAATGTTATAAACGTGTTTTCCTTCTTTGTCTCTCCCTGTAACAATGGGGTGCAGTGGGTGGTTGGCTGGCAGAGGTGATGGTTTCATGAAAGTGGTTTGTAAGTACAATGAAGATGGCTTTGGGGAGGAATTGAGCAGAAGTATCAGCCTTGGGATATTACTATCAAAGCTGCTAAACTCTGAAAGGCATTTAATGCATGTGACTGAGCAGTAATAAAAATGGTTCTACTTTCTCCTCTAAACCATAGTCTGTGTTGTGGGTAACCATTTCTTCTTTGGGAGCCCCTTCCCATGTCCCAGTTGTCAGTATAATTTTAATAATCAGGGTATTGCTGCAGGTATGTCCCCACACGGGTCAGTGAAACACTGGTGTGTGTTGGTAGAACTTCCTGCCCTGCTGCAGTTAGAGCTGGTTCTGTGTTTGTGATCTTTGGAGATGCCAAGTTACTGAGTTCTGTTATTCATATTAGCGTGGATCTCAAAACAAGAGACATGTCTAGAGGTGGTTTATTTTACCGATGCAATGTCCAGCTCGGAGTTCATAAGAGCAAAATGACGTCTGCTTCTCACTTGCTCCTCTGAGACTCTGTTTATCCCACATATTGGGAACAATATTGGGCTACTTTTTACTCCCCTCTTCGAGGCCAGCTACATACCACCAAATATGGGGGAAAAAAGAGTGAGTTCTCTGATTTTTTATGGTCTCTGTAAAAATTGGCAAGGCATTATTTACTTGTGCTCTTTACTTGAAGTGGCATTAGATGTGTTTCCCGATCTGTCGAGATGGGATTCACAGTCCAAATTCCTCTTTACTTTGCTTCCAGTGCAATGAGTGGGTGACTTCATCCTGTTTCTCTGCAGCAGAAAATAAAATTCTGTGCCAGAATCTTTGAAAACTAAGCCTGGGTATCCAACAGTCACGTTACGCTTCCTAATGGAAGCGCAACATGTTGGGCATTGTAGCAACAGAGAGTCATTGTCCTGGAGAGCTTAAGTTGAAACAGATGTGTTAGAAGTGGGGGAGGAAGAAGAAAGACACAGAATAGCAGCATGGGTTGCACAGATTCGCTTGGCTGGCAGAAACTTGGACTAGAACTCAAATCTCATGGCCCCTAGCTCATTGCTTTTTTTGGGCTGGATCCTGTTCTCTGTTTATATCACTCATGACATCTGTCTCATTTTTGAGACTTGCCAGGTAGGTTGAAGAAAAGAAGTTAATGGGACATTACCACTACAGTATCCATAAGTTCCCAAAACCACAATTACTTTTTTTTTCTTTTTTTGAAGGAGGAAAGTTGGTTTGGGGTTTTTTGGGCTTTTTTCTTAGCATTCAGTTTTGCTGAAATATTCCAGTTACAGGACTGACTTGTAGATGACTTGTATGCAAGCATCGGCAGGAATGATTTTACAGTCTGGGATGCACTTTCCTACTCTGAGTTTTTCAGCTCCATTATCATGTTTAGCAGTGTAGGAACTTGCTGGGAGTGGTGGGGAACCAAGTCACAGGAGTATTGCATTTTCTGTTGCATCTGGTCCCCATGGTCTGGTGAACAGGAAGGCTTGGGTTTCTGTAAAGCCCTGGTCTGTGTTTGACAGCTAGGTTCTGGCTGAGAACTGGCAAGGGTTTTGGCAGCCTCTCTGAAAGGGATTTGAATCTCACTGTGGGCTTAATGGTAGATGCAGTGTGATTGAGTTCCACAGAAAGTTTCTTTTCTTGTGTAACCAATTACTTTTTCTTCCTGCTCTACGGTCTGTATTGTTTGATCATAATTAGACAGGTAATGGGGGCTTGGGTGGGCAAGTAGAGCTCAGTAAGTATTATCATCACCCAGATCCTCTGGGTTACAGGGAGAGGGCTGTAATTTTTTTGTCTGATGGAAAAAGTTCTACCTCTACAAGTCAAAGAGATTCACAAAATACAACGAATGTATTGGAGCTTGAGGCTGAGACTTCCTAGCCTGGTGCAGGGAGAGAAGAAATGAATTATCAGGAAAAGGAGTTAAAAACAAGAGAAGCTTTTAACTTGTTAGGGCTTGGAACTTCCAGTAAAAGGCTTGGTGGAGATGAGGCAGATGATGCTTTTCCTCTACCAGCCATCATTTGCATGGCAAATGCTCCTTGCAGGTCTCCTTGTAAATGCAGAATTTCTTGTTATTTGGTGATGCCTTAAAGTCGTTCAGAACTGCCTTCTCCATAAATGGAGATAAGCAGATCTCTAGCAGCAAAGGCAGAGGGTCAGAAAGGACAGGTGAGGTTGCAGAGATAGTCAGGTGCATAAGAGACACTGAAGGAAACATGAAGGCATTGAATGCTGAGAAGCCTGTGCTTTCTGCTTGGTATTATTGGGTTGTTTAGTCTCACTTGCTAGCTGTTGGGATTTAGGATACATTCTTATGCACTAGTTTCTGTTCCCCCATACCTGATACAGACAGTGATGCACAGTGTGAGGCAGGTGTGAATCACCAGTAGCCTCTGTCAGATCACTCCCTTGTCTTCCGGAATTTGTTGTGGAGTTTAATTGCTGGAATTGTGTATTGACTTAGAAATACTCCTATCTGCAAGGGGAGAAAAGTGTCGGCTTCCCTCACAATGAGAAAAACTGCATGACCAAGGCCTTTTGGGAACAGCTGTTTCTTAATTCTGGAAATACCAAGTCTGATCTTAGTTTCTCCATTTTTGGATCTGGATGTAGGAAGTTTCTTCCACACCACTGAAGACGATGGGGAGCAGCAACAGTTGATTGTCATATGTAGCTCGTCTGTGAGAGGCAACAGATAATCTCTGTGCCTGCAGTATGCATGGCAAAAATGAGATTAAATTAAAAACAACAACTCAAGATAACCTGTATGCCAGGTCTTTTATAAGTGTATTTAATACAAATTTCATCAGCTCTGGTTAAATTGCATGATGAAATAGAGGGGTCAAAAAGGGAGGGGTCTGTATGTCATCCATTCTGGATTATATTGCATGAAGTAGTAATCCCCACCATTTTGCTGGGGTGACTTGAAAGCATTATTCTGAGCACTTAAGGAAGGAAGGCTTTTTTTCTTCTAGAAGTAATAGCCTTAATTATCTCATTGTTACAAGAAGTGACCCTTTTCATTTCTGTGGCTGCTTGCCTAGAGGAGGAGGTCATTTGCCATGATACTTTGATAAAATCTCTGGAATTAAAAACTTTCTGAGTACCCAGGTCATCAGACATAGATTAGGCTCTGGAAAACATTCATAAAATGAAATGAGGCATGTGGAGATGAGTGCAGCGGCCTTTATTGCCATGATTAGATATCCAATTATGTTGCTTCATTTGAGTATCTCATCTCATGTAGCCTCTGCTTGTGGCATCACCTCTGCTCACTGCATCTATTTTGTGTAATGTTGAGGAAACTGTGACAGGGGCCTTTGTGGCAAGTAGAAAACAGAAGCTTTAAAATATTCAAATGTAAAAATCCTCTTCTTGTTGGCAGGTTTATTCTTTAGTAAAGGGTCTTGATGAAGAGGGGAGTATCCATAGAGAGTTTTAGGGGGAAAACCAGATGACAGTGGCATTTCAAGAGAAACCCAAGAGCTAGTTGAGGGGTTTTTTTCTGTTGAAAGATTTTTATTAAGCACCTGGAAGGCATAAAATACATCTCAGAAGTACTCTGAGTCAACTGAATGGCCTTGAAAACAGCTTGTATGTGGAAGAAGAATGGACAGTTGCTAGAATGGCTTTCATGTATGGGATAGCAGAAAGAGGTCCCTATCCCTTTGATCCAACAAAAGTATGCTGAGTGGCAAATGGGGCTTTTTGGCTCTAGAGATATAAGCCTTATTTTTGCTATTAAATTAAATGGCTCAAGAGCTCTCTAGCACTTTGAAGTAAATGCCACCATTTGAGATGGAGGTTGATGCGTCAGTCCTGCCTCAGGATGCATCCGAAAGGATGGAAGAGAAATGACTTTGGACTGCTGTGTTTTCTGTTAATGCTCAGTCTCTTGCTAGAACTATCTCTCACTTGAATCCCCTACTGGAATTTGAAGACCTTAACTGGGAGATCCTGAAAGCTCCCAAAGCAAATAGTGGAGCAGAGTAAATGTTAAGCAGCAGTCAGTTAGGGCTTAAAAACTCAAGTGGCTCTCCAGATGAATCAGGGAGCTATAGCTGTGTTTGTTCCAGCTCTCAGCTCTGTGCTACAGTACAGCAAATAGTTCATCCTTATCCCCAAAATCTCTGGTCGAGCTTTAAGGGCTCATAGCTGACTTACTGCAGAGTGACAGCGAGGACGGCATGCAATCTTGTCTTTAAATCCATGTGATTCCACTCGTTGTTCTGATGCCTTTCTGAATGCTGTCTTCAGAGAAAAAAAGGGAGAAACACAGCAGGGCAAACATAACTGGAGCAAATTTTGCAGAAGGATGCTTGGTAATGATTTTGGGAAGTGGTGGATAACACATTATTTAACTGTCTGCCTTTGTAGTGTCCCAACACAAGCAGGTGTTCTCTCTGTGTTGGGCAGAGCATTACAATGAGCCCTTAGCAAAGCTTTACTGTGCCACTGCTGGACTGAAGTAGTGCTCAGGTTTTCCTTACCTGGCGTTCATGTGAAATGCATGATGAAGAATGGCAAACACTGCTGCAGCTTTGAGTGCTCAGCTTCCCAGTACTCAAGGTGTAACCAAGTTTACAATGAAACTGGGATGAAATTATCAGGATTAGCAATCCACGAATACGAGTGGGACTGCCTCTCATCTTTTGGCTTTACTCTGCTGGCCTAAATTTGCACCATATAATGGTCACAGTGAGACCAGATTTACAGTGCTGAGAAATACCATGCATTAAAGCTGAAGTGTAGCATGAACTAGCAGTGAGACTTGATAGAAAGCAAACAGTCCACTAGCAAAGGGCACACGAGCTTTAAACGTTTGAATTTTTATTTCAGTTCCATCTAGTCAGGACCACAGTGGAAGGGAAGCTGTAGAAAACCAAGTCCAAGTGACCCATGTGTTGGTGAAGCACTGAACTGCTCTTAATCATTTTTGACCAGGGTGTCTAAACACACTAACTGTAGAGACAAACCTTAAAACATGGTTGAAAGAAGTCCAGGCATTTACTGATAAGGTAAACTATTCACAGGGTTAGGAAATGATAATTTATCTGGAAACATTTGTTGAAGTAGTAAGATGTTATCAGCCTCTAATGTAGTCTACTTGTATCTGTCCTTGAAGGAAATAGTGATGGGTATTCCAGGATTACACTTAAAGTATTGTAGAACATATGTGTTGCAGGCAATGTCCTGAAATAAATAATCTGTGGGTTTACCAAAGCTCTCTGAAAATAACTGAGGTTCCCTTGGCATACAATGTGTTAGTGACAGAAGGTCCAGTTTTTGTGCAAGTGTCATATTGAAGACATCTAACCTGTGATAATTGCTATCACGATGATGTAATAACACTCGAAAGGGTACTTGCACCTTGAAAAAAGTCTGTGAAAAGGTGAGATTTGCACGATCTGGGAAATGGCATGCTCCATTTATAAGGCATTGTGCAAGTCCTGACCATAACAGTCTTGACACAGTAACTTTACTGGATGAATTCAAGACATTTTAGTGGTCCTTTTTGATGCATTCTTCAAAATAATCCTTCAGTAATATAGAACAGAGTAATTTGTTTCCATCACCCTTGCTCACTAATGAAAGCTGATCAAAAAGCACTATGTGTGAGTTTTTTACTGCCTTATCCAAGTCTTCGGGACCAAAATGTCTAATTTGTCCTTGAGACTAAACCTACTGTCTTGTGCAGGAGAGTGTTTTGTGGGCAAATTTTGTAACAATTGTCTTTAATTTTTGCTCTCCTGTTTTTTGTTGTGATCTGGTCACGTTCCTGTTACCTCTGTTACCCTTTGCACCTTAAATAATGTAGCTCATACAACGGGGCTTGTCACTCTTCAGAGCTGTAGTCCAGCAGGTTGGGCCTGACCTCGGGGAATCTGTGTTCATGTTAACCACTGGTATTGGTAGATTCCTCCTTTCCATGTGCCACCAGGGCAAACTACAGTGCAGTGGTTGTGTTAGTTTTTTCAACTAAAAAACAGACATTTATTTTCTAATGAAAGTTGTTTGAGACACTGACTTCCTACCCTCCTCGATGCTTGTTCTTTACTGATGTAACATCACAGAGGGTGATGTTTTGCTGCAGATGTCAGCAGAAGTAGTTGGTGTGATAGATTTGGACTGGAGCATTTTCAAATGGACACAAATTGTGCCTCGTGCAATAACTGTACCTGCCCTTTTACTTGCTGTAAAAGCTTTTTGTTACAAGAAAGCATAGGAAGGAGTACATGGTCGCCTGAGGGCAGTGCTCTTTGTGGTGTTTTCGCATTTCTACTCAGAGATCAGCCTTGACAGTTAGGTGAATGAGTGCCCTCTGGACAGGGTGTGCAGACATCTCATTAGAAATCATGGAAATTGTAAAATACAGACACAGTAGAACATAATTTCATTGTTGAGGGGTTTCTGAATTCTTTACTTGTTGGCTTAACTGTGTTAAATTCATCACATCTGATGCATTTATTCCTGCAGTCAGGTTCACTGTGGGGTGCTGGTTTTCCCTTGTAAATTTACTGCTGCTTTATGGGATGGATGTTTCTGTTTTTCCATCCAGCCTATTGAGAGGCAATGTAAACTGGAACTCCTGTTTACTGTTGATGAGTAACATTCCCTTCCTAGTGAGCCAAGAAGATTGCTTGGCCAGTGGTGAACCCCTCTGAGCTCTTATAGCTTGTTTTTTTTTCCCTACTGCTTACTTTCTGCTGCTTTTTCCCTACTACTTTTCTACTGCAACTACTGATACATTGCTTATGGAAGTGGAATTGCTCAGAGTCTGCATCTTTGAGTAGGTAAGACTATGCATTTAAACACCAGTTAGCAGGAACATAACTATAATATTAAGTTCTGCTTGCATTCTTGTGTATACACGTTATAAGTGTATCACCAAAAATAAATCCTGACACCCAGTATTTTTGGATTTACTCATTTCAGCTAGGCAGCTGCAGCTGCTAAATAGACAATTGAGGAATTTTATGTAACATACCACAGCATATAAGTGTAGATGTTAGTTTCTAAGGAGAAGAAATCTTGTTTTGCAATGTCAGTGTTCCCAAGAGGGACAGGCTAAAGAGTTTTTATTTCCATGTGAATTTCAGCTTCTAGGAAGATCCCAATTTTTTTTAAAATGTATTAAAAAAAAAAAACCCCAACATTATTTTTGCATGGCACCAATCACTCTCTAAAATCTCCATTGTCAAATGGACATGGAGCATGAGAAAACTCATGCTATCTGTGTATTTGAAGGTTGTACTCTCTGCAGAGAAAGGAACAAAAGTAAAACATTCTGTTCTAAACTCTCCTGTGCAAACAGGATCTAGAATTTACTGAGTTGAGCTTTGACTTATAATAGCAAATCAAGATTCACTGTTGGAATGAATACATTAGGAAGGGGATTTTTATTTTTATTTCTCCCTACTTGCTGCCATCCCTTGCAGGGATATTCATGTGCCTTGTGTTCTGTGCTTCTGACCAAAGACACAAGGTCAGTTGCCTTCCGCCTGTCCTGTGAGTCCAAATGAAATCAGCTTTATGGCTGGGAAAGAATAATATGTTTATGCTAGTTAGGGCTAATTCCAAAGTAATCTTGGAGCAAAATTAGAAGATGTTTAGGAAATCAAAGCCAAGTGGCATAAAATCAGATCTGATCTGAGATCCTGGCAACAGCCTTGTAAAAGAGTCAAGTCTTGTAATCAGTGAGTGCTTAAACAAAAACATTAGTTTTAAAGCCTTGTGTTGATGTTCCTGATGTTGGTTGTCCATTTCTGCATTGATCTACTACACCATAAATCATCACTATATATATTAAAGCTCTATTCTGTGTCTTCTAGCACTTTTTAAGTTCTAAGAAATTAATATAATTTGAAGCATAGATTGCGTGGGTGATTGTCTTTGCCTCAGTCTGGAATCAGCTTCCTCCTGTGTGTCCAGAACAACCTTGGTTTGTTTTTCATAATGTTTTCAGTACAACTCTAAACTCAAAAATCTGGACTTGGAGGAAGTAGACCAGATAAAATTGTTTGGGCTCTTAAAAGAGGAGGAGAAATTCTCTGCTGAATACTGACATCCAACCTAAACATAAGGTTATTTTGAGCACTTGCACAGAAAGGAAGAGGGAAGAGATGGAAAACCTTTTTTTTTTGAGTATTATGGTTCTTCCATGTGATTTGATGTATAATGCACACATCTTAATAGTCCTACATTAGTCCCAGTAGTCTAGACTGGAAAACAGAACATGCAGTTAGGAATTATGATATTGAGTTCAACTATCGTTGCATGTGAGGTTCAGTTGCCAAGCACAGGGATGGAGCAAGTTATAAGGCAGGGATAGGTTTGAAGATGCACAAAGTATTCAAACATTCTTGATGACTATGAGTAGAAATTTCCTCCACGAGTAAGGAAGATCTTCCACTTTTCAAACCATTTTCAGATGTGTCAGGTTTTGGCCCTGTCCCTGAGCACTTGCATGTCTCTGCTTTATGGTTATTAGTGTAAGCAGCTTTACTTATTTGTGAAACATCTTGCAGACTCTGTCCCATGGAAACAGTACAGATTTAAGCCACTTTTCAAGATGTTGTTAATTATTTCTGAGTGTGCCTTGTCCTTTTCTTGCTGAGGACTAATGACACAGCAGTATATTTATTCAGTGAGCTGTGGCTGTCTTTTCTACCTTGGGACTTTTAATTTTGCTGAAACTTGCTATATGAAATTCCAATTCTTTCCTTATTGACAACTGTGATATTGGATAAACAAAGGAAATTGAGGTGAGCAAGTACTCAAAAATATCCAGTAAAAGTCAAACTAGTAAAAAATATTGCATCTTCCAAAATAATCCAGGCACTGGAGGAATATGACAGATTTCATCTGTGAATGAGTTAATGATAAGGTGAATTGATTTCCATGAACCTGAAAATGGGAAATGACTGGCCAGTTTGTTCTATTGAACAACACAATCAGTGAGAATAGGATGGGAAGATATTTCCTGAAATATACAGTGAATTAAGTACTGTCTTCTCTGTTGTTATTAGACAATACAAACCGCAGGGGCAGCAGATACTTTCTGGGCTTAGTTACCTTGAAAAAAGCAGTATTTTTTCCTGCTTGCTTACACATTTGCCACTTTTCTCATCAGACTGCACAGATCCCTGCAGAGAAGCTGTGTTCCAAAGGCTGTGTCTATATACATCCATACATCAACACATGGAGGAAGAGTGAGTCTCTTAGATATGGAGTCCACAAGCTGTGCAAGCCCATCCTTGCTAGATCAGAAAAGGCCTGTAAAATAACTCTGACTTACTCAATGCAATTTGGGGTTTTTTGCTGTTTGTGTTCCTGCAGATCAGAACAGTCCAGCACGTATCTTCAGGTGTTACTGTCGCACAATTAACTTTAGCCCTAGATTTAAAACAAATAACTTGTTGTGCCTCCTGCAGTGACCAGGTGAGAAGGTTAGGCTCAGCACCGAGCAACAAAGTTGTTTTGCTGCTTCCACTGGTGTAAAAGGCTTTAAGGGCAAGAGGCTTAGCAGTGGACTGTAAGTAGTTCAGTGGTGGTATTAGTTACAGATCCATTTTCGTCATCCATAAGATGAGCAAGGAAGAGGGAACTTGAGTTAAGGTACTCTGCGATCACTCCCATCCAGGGAGCATGTTTGCCCAGAGAGGGGAATTGCCTTTGGAACTTGACCAAGGGTATTCCATGCTTGAGCAGACCCAAACTGTCTGGTACAAATGCAGATTTCATCCTTCCTGTTTGATTGTTTGGTAGAGTGTTTCTAGTTTGTGTCATTAAATGTTCTGGAAAAAACGTGTTGTTCTTCTAGAGGGAAAGATTCAAAATCTTAGTTCCCTGCTATGCAAAGGTCAAGTCTTTGAAGTGTCTCTGTCTTCTTAGGTTTGGTATCCAAGGAGTTAGATAGGAGCAGTTTTAGCATGGAAAATGAGCTGGGTACCTACCAGCACCAACCCAGGCTTTTCTTAGCCTTAATTGTGTATTGCATGGAGTTGGATAAACTGTTTCCAATTATAGACCTATTCCCACTGGCTTTTCCCTAATGTAGCTAGTGAATTACTGGATATTGAAGTACATGTACAAAAGACAATTTGGGCTGAAGGACTTCAATGCATCTTACAAAGGAAACCGTACAGCTGCAAATATGAATTTGTTTTATGGTCTCAATCTCAACTTTACAAGGGTATCACCTAACAAACCATAACCACTGCGGAGAGAAAGAACAGGAGCAAGTGGCCACCCATAAGCAAAGTAAGGCAGGAAATCTGACTACAAAGGCTCTCCTCGTTATTATTGTTGTAATCACGTATCGATAGCCAGACTTCACATGTGCAGTTGTTCAAGGACACGAGTGGCTTTGCAACTCAGCTTTTGAAAGCACCTGCGTTGTGGGCACAAGGCTGTGAGTTGTCTGTGGTGCATGAGCAGGTCTGGCACAGGACCAGGGGGTCTGTGTGTACCCACTGCTGCAGCCAGCAGTTCCAGCCTGCCCTGCAGCTTGTTTCCTGTTCGTCTCTGTGCTTAGGAAGTACATTGTGCCACTCTCCTTTTTCTACAGTAGCTGGAAATTTCCCTGGGGTTACTTCTCTCTTAAGAGAACAGTACAGTAACAGAAGAGTAATTTCCTATCATTTAAACAAGAGGTCCTGTGTCTTAATATGGCTGTTGTTCAAATAAAGGCACAGAACTGCAGAAACAAAAGTTAGAAGCGCCTGAGTTAAGTTTTTATATCATGTCGATTACTGTGATGCATAAAGTGAGGCTCCCATATGTACAGGCACCTCATCAGAGCACGCAAGGTCCCTGATGGTGGAAGGCTTTCCAGCCCATTAAAAAATGTTTTTTCTAGTATGTCATTCTGGCTGTTCTCCCTGTGAGCCTGCATTTGGCAGCCAAGCAAACCAAAGGCCAGCATAGGTATCCTGCTGTGTGTGTGTCCTTCTCCTCACCATCTAAAGTTTGTGCATGTTTACTTTTTCTTCCTGACCAGGCATGTATTATATATCCTGTTTGCTCTTAAAAAAAAAAAAAAATCACACTGGCATAGAATTAGCAAGACTCGGGGGCTTCTTCTGACTGGTATGGTTGTTGGAAGAAGCTGCATTTTGGTGGGGTGCAGCAAGCTGTCCCTGATGCTGAGGACCTCTGTTGGCCAAATCTCTGCATTTGGCAGGGAAATCACAGGAATGACTTTGCCTCCTCTTTGTTTTATCTCTGTGGATTTCTTTTCCAGGGACAGGAGCAAGGACCAGCCCTCATGCTGAGTGACTTGCTTAGTTCCCTTTTCTGGCTGGCTATCTCACAAAAAGCTGGGAAGCTGAGGGAAGCATCTTGGGTATTCCCCTTCATTCATGCACTGATATCTGGGCTGACTGCTGTAGGTCCCAATCCTTCTTACAGCACTAGTGAGAGGCAGAGTTCAGAAATTTGATTCAATATGGATAACCAGGTAGCTGAATGATTTTGTTTCTGTTAAAGGTAGAAGCTTCTCCAGAGCAGTGGTATCCCATTATACTGCTGCAAGCTATGACATGTCATCTGCTACAGTACGTAAATGTTTTTCAGACCTCATTTATTGAAAAACTACATAAATCTGATGAATAGATCAGAAAACTGATTGCTTTCAAAAGGCTGTAGTTAATTCTTGTAGTAATCGGGATTTTTTTTAGTGCTTTCACATTGGGTGGAGCTGGAACCAGCAAACACAGAATTGTAAGAAATGGGTCATGGGAGGGAAGTTGGTGGGAGTGTGTCTAGATCTGTCCAAGCTGCACTCACCAGATGCTGAGGTTCTGGGTCATGCAAAATATTTTTTCAGCTTTTATAGATCTTCCAGCTCCAGTCATTATAGGAACACCACGTGCGTAGTACATGTAGCTGAAAATGTGCAGAGTTTTGTTAGTGTGTACAGTACCCATAACCCTGCTTGGGCTTGAAAGTGCAATGTTGCGTCATCTTCAACTATTACTAACAGTATTTTTTTCTTATGATTTCATTATGATACAGTACTAGAAGGTGCTTTTTGTTTCATGATGGGGATGTGAAAGAAAAGACCAGCAGCACAGCAACTAGGATTTTCCGAGAGAGGTTGTGTTTCCATCTGAAACCAATACTGTGGGTTCTCGTGCGCTGGACTGAGGCGGTGGGAGGGAGGACGGAGGTTACTCGGCATTCATTGCCCTCTCTGAGTATGGGGAAAAGTGCAGCCTCATGTTCCCTGAGTCACGCGGGAGCAGTCATGTCATTCAGGGAGCGAACGGCAGCTCCCGAAACCAAACTACAGCTGGAGTTTCCATCATAATTCCCTTTCTGATTTCTGCTGTGCACCTGAGCTGGGCCCTTGGGCCCCCCCTTGTACAGGTCTATGGATGAGTAAAATCCTGAGTCCTTCTTAAAAGAGAGAGCTTCCTGCTAAGTCGCAGAGATGGAGGGCTGTTGGAAGTGGACGAGTCGGGAGCACTCAGTGTGTGCCGAGCCGACTAAAGATGCACCACAGAAATAAAAGCAAGGGGAAGGGGGCGGCAAAACTCTGCGTAGGATCTCGGGGTGTCTGGTGTCCCCTCGTGACGGAGGGGCAGGGAGCCCCCGGGACGGCTCCCGGCGGCTCGGTCCACCCGCGTCGCTGGGATTTCCAGCGCCGTCTGGGACGGCGGCCGCGTTCCTTCCGCAGCGGAGCCGGCGGCGCGCCCCGGGGCTGCCCAGCCGCCTGTGAAACCCGAAACCCGAGGGCTGGCCCTCGGCAGGCCGCTCCAGCCCCTCGGCCCGCGCCCTCACAACACGGCACACGCGATACCCATCGCACACCTCACACGCAGGCACATTGCACATCTCACGCACTCACATTACACATCTCACACACAGATTACACATCGCACACCACACATCGCACACACGCGGTGCCGCTCCGCCCGCCGCCGTGGGCTGCCCCCGGCGGGCACCGCGGGGCTCCCGTGTGATGGTGGCGGCCCCGCCCGCGCACAGGTCGCCTGAGCGGCTGAGGGAGGCGGGAGGAAAAGAAACTTCTGAGCGCAGCCGAGCCGAAATAAGCTGTCGCTGTTGCCCGGCGTGCCCCGAGGAGCCGCCGCGTGTATGGGCGAGCCCGCCGGCCCTGCGGGCGGGCTGTAGGAGCCCCGGGCCGGGGCAGCGCCGGGGGTCTCGCCGGAGCGGGGCAGCGCCGCAGCGGACACCGGGGTAAGGGCCGCCTTTGCCGCTTTTGTCCGGGTGACAGAACCGTGTGGTCTTTGCAGGACAAATTACTGCTGCAGACCGGGAAGCGGTGGCAGCAGCTGTGTGTGTGTGTATGACAGCTGTTCTTGTCTGCCGAGTGTGTGTGTGTGTAGGCATCTTTAAATGTTATGTGCTGTTATTTCTTGACGGTGCCAAATACTTCGTAACAGAATCCCTTTCTGTTGGTTTCAGGGGTGCAGGCAGAATATATGTGATCTGACTACTTGTTGACTTAAGTATATTTGAGTCAAAGACCCTTGTGCTTTCTGCCAATCCCCGTGTTAATGGGTGTCTTGGGTTTGTGATGGTTGTCTTAAAATCTTCCTCCTTCTGCACAAGTGTCTGTAGCAGGCTTTGAGAGGTAAGGTCCTCACTGGGACAGACTTTGCAACAAGGAATCTGTAATCACAAAAGAGTTGGGGAATCTGCCATGGATTTTTAGAGCCACTGAGTGGATTTCTTTTTAAGATGAGGGAATAATTGTCTTCTCATTTTCCTTCATTGGGAAGGAGGTGGTATATAATATTTGTCTCTTTCTTGTCTCTAGCAGTAATGTGCATGTATGTTGTCAGTTTGGGAGTTTTCTTATTTCAGCAGGGTGGAGAGTATTAAATAATTCATGTTTGCTGTTAAAAACGTTTTTACAACAGATGACTGGAAATAAACAGCAGTAGTTTTTTTAGATCGGTACCTTTTAGATAGAAATAAGAAAACAAATTAACTTAATATGTAGCACAGTGATGTCATAACACAGAATTTATCTAATATTAATATGAATTCTTTTTGTCTGTGTTAAGTGGCATGGTTGCTGGGAAAGGATGATCATAGCTCTTATTAGCTCAGCAGGTATTAAGGTGATGTTAGGTTAAGTTTTTCTGTCGTGCAGTACTTCTGTACCTAGAAGGTGACAATAACTTCTGTATGTTCAGGGGAAAAGGATTCCACATGAGGTAAGAATTAAGGGACTGGGACTTATCAATACAAGGGGCAAAGCATCTTTTCCTAGCTAAAAAGGATTTAAGTGGCATCTCATACTCAAAGAAGGCATGCAGAGTTATAGCCAGAGGTAGAAGAAGGAAGGATTGAGAGTCAAGTGCTTGTTTCCAGTCCCATGAAATTTTCATGTTGTGGCAGGTTTTGTTATTGCAAAAGACATCTTCTAGTATGTGATACAGTGACTTATGTTAAAAATAAATGTGCATAGAACTCATGTTTCTTTGTGCATGGTATCTAAAGTTATTAGTCTGCCTTTTCTTTGATGTCCTGTCTCTCAGCTGTTTTTTTCTTCCCTGTTTCTTTACTTGACTTTCAGTCTTTAATGGAACTAGGTTTAGTCCACCCTGAAAAAACTAAACCAACTAAAAAACTGACAGTAATTAAGTAAAAAATATAAAGCCATGTAGAAAATTCAACTAAAAACATGATTCTATATGTAAAGCATGTCTTCTTTGCACTGTAAGGCAGTGTGGTTTTGGACTCAAATGAAGGGGAGGCTGTAGGTTGTTTCTTTGAGACATGTGCTTCTCCTGTGTTTGCAGGCTGGTGCACGGAGATCATTTTTATGGCCCTATAGCTAGGTTCATTTTTCTGAAAATGGACTTTAGAAAGACAGAAATTAAGACCCCTTTAAGGGAATGGCCTCACAAGTAGTAGTTTGTAAGGTCATATCTTAAGAAGCAACCAGAATCAAAAACTCCTGTGAGCTTCATGTGCAACTAAAGCACATGAGCATGTCTTGCTGCTTGATTCAATATCTGGGGCTTTTTTAAATACAGTGTGTGGTAAAAAAAAAAGGGGAGTTGAAATTCATGGCGAGTAGTTTGAAGGGATTTGCAACTGCAACCTTTAGCTTTCTTCTCTGTAGGCTCTTCTGTGTTTATTGTGACCTGATAGCCTTTAGAAGTATGCTTTATTCTTGGAGCTATTACTTACTGGCTATGTAACAAATGTGGATAGAGCCTTTCCCAAATCTTCGTTCGTGAAGCCTAGCCATGATTACTTACTGGCTTTATCTATATTGGGCAGAGGGAATGCTTGACGTAATTATTTATTTTTTTTTAATAATCTCCTGGAACAGAGTGTGACACTTCATCATATTGGGGGGGACATTTGTCTTGTACAGTGTTTTGAGAGGGTGAGTGTTTATTAGCTTCCAGCCAGGAAGCAAAAGAAAAGGTTGTCTTCTCTTGGCATTCTGAACAAAGAAAAACATTGCAGGAGCATATCTGGTATAGGTTTTCTTTGTTTACTGTGTGGAACTTGGCTTTCTGTAATATTGAAGACTCCAGGTAAGGTGAGTGAGTGGCTGATAGTGTCAGATGATAAGGAAACACACAACTTTTAATGCAACTTCTTACTCCACCGCCAGTCTTGGGGGATAGAAACTTAAAAAGACAATAGAGGCCGAATTTCCAGCTTAGATTCTCTTCCTTCATGTAAAACTCTAGAAAGTGTGAGTGATAAGATTTAGTCTATGTTACTTTCTATTATTATGTTAAAGCAAGGATTTCAAGTTAGAATTGTTTTTTTTTATAGTTGTTGCCTGCATTTATTTAGAGAGTCTTTATTAGGTTGCACTTTTTTTTATTGAAAGCATTCACCAGGTGACTCAAAAATGGATGTGCTTCAGCAGCATAGCAGACATCAACAAACCCTGTGTTGAGGTAGATAAAGGCTCTTCAGTTGCAGAGCTGTAATCAAATGGTGCTGAAATCCCAGTCTTATAGCAGTGGGAAGGGCATACAGCCTTTGGTGGCATTGGTACTGTGGGAGCCAGAAGAGGCTGCCTTGCCAGGGAGCTGTGCATGAGCTCCCAGGAGCAGCTGGATGGTGTTAGGAAGCAGCACTCTTTTTGGTCTCTATGGTAGCCCAACCTCAGCAGGACAGCCAGCGTCTGATGCCTCCCAAGCCTCCTGGTTTTGTCATCTTTGCTTCCAGTAGGTACCCTCAGAACATGCCTGCAAACCAATTGTGGCAAACAGAGTGTAGGTGTCTGATCTTGGTGTGAGGAGCTGCATGTTGAGAACTTCTTATTCTACAGCTTCTTGTACGTTTCCTGACTTTTTCCTTCTGCTTCACCATTTTGCCAGTTACATTTGGGTGATCAAAGTGTGGATGGTAAGGACTGGAGTGAAGCTGCACATCGATTTTGTATTTAATTGATTACGGCTTCAAAATGAACCATAAGGGTTCCTGATTAGCTTCTATTATAAGCTAGATCATATAGTTTGGAAAAATATCCTGTTTTGCTAACAGAAAATCACTTGATAGACTCTGAATACTCTGCAAAATATCCATTTGATGTAGTTGTCATTAGTCAGCTTTACTGCCAGGTTTTGACCACCAGCTTTGTTAGCTCTGGTTCTTATTAGCTCTTTGTATGTTTAATAGCCTTCTTTATTCAAATTTCTGCTTCCTTTAGAGTTACTATCTTATTCTTTACCTTCTTTTTGTAAAAGTGGAAAATGGAGTTTCTCCTTTTCTTCATTATCTTCTCCCGTTCTTTAATTATTCCAACATTTTTTAAATGGTTTCCAGTTTTCCAAAATGCTTCTAGAAGTTTGAAAACCAGTGCTGGAGGTAATGTTTTGGGTGAGGTCCTCCTGTGAAATCCAGAGGCACGATGATCTTTATACTTTCATTTTCCTTGTTAAATATTCCTGTGATGACACTAGAGATGGAGCTGTTGTGTTGAACAGGGACTTCAGTTTTTCCTTCATGAGGATGCTCTCAGGTACTGTCAGTTCTTCCCAACTTGTGCACCTGCTGAGCAAGAAGACATAGCCTGGTGCACAGACAGACAGACAGACAGACTGGCTGTCAGTCGCCTTTCCTCTTTGTACATAATGGCTTCCTTGGTATTTGTCACCTGCACAGCTTTTCAGTCATGATTTTTTTTTCTTCTTCTTCTTCTCTTTTCTTCCAAGTCATTGGCTACACTGCAAAATAAGATAGTTGCTTTGAGACTAGAAACCACCCGCAGTGTGATGCGTTTTTTTGTTTATGGTCATGGTCTTTGACTTGTCTGTTGAATATTTGAATTAATTTTGTCTGCCTGGCTCAGCTCTTCTTTCATTGGGCTTTCCTAATGAAAATGTCATGCTCCATCAAACCAGAGGTCTTGAAGGAACACGTGAGCTCATTGCTTTTAACTTCAACAAACTTCTGTTGTTTGCTGTTGTACTTGTTAGTCTGGAGGGGCTTTCATGCTTGATGGCTCAATGAGACAAACCTCAGCAGCACATGTTGAATTCGTTGGTAGTGTGTAAATAATTTATTGTCATGAAATGCTTCTCATTTTCCTATATTTAGTTCTGTGCAATTTTCTGTAATAGCCATTATGATTAGTAGCTTTTTAGCAAAGACATTTTTCATGTATGTTACTTCCAAGAAGCAGCTGGTATGTTCCCGTTGTCCTTTTCCCACATCTACCTTTCCTTTTAGAATGGGAATTTAAAAAATAAAAAAAAAAAGAAAATAGAACTTTAAGTGGACTGGTATTCTTGGGCTATCAAATTGAACAATCACAAAGTGTTAGTGAAATGCTAAAGCCCATCAATATGTCTGTATCTGGGAGGCAGTAAGATCCCTCTAGAAATCACTAACTGGGAGAATCAAACATACTTTTTCATGGGTTAGTGGGGTGTGGGCCAAAATAGGTTGGCTATTCCCTTATTTTGAGCTATTTCCATGTTTTAGAAAGTGCTCCTTCAGTAGTCAGAGAAAGTAGCCTTCCAGTTAATCCTTACTCAGTTGACTCAACCTCAGCTCCAGCAGCAGCATCCTGGATTTTCCATAAGCTGCCTTTCTAGCTGTTTCTTTAACCTCCCCCAGCCACCACATGCTCTGCTGTGAGAAGAAAAATGTGAAGAAGGATAACAGTGACACCAGGGGAGGAAAGTTCTAGTAACTGGCAGCTTAAGCTGGAAAAGGTCTTAAAAAGGGTGACAAGAATGGTCAAGGACAGCAGAGCTTCTGTGCAAGAAACAGTGCAGCAGGAAGGAAGGTTTCAGCCTGGAGATGAGATGGCTGCATTAACGAGTGGCAGGCAGTGGGTAAGCAGAGACTAGTTCTTCCCTTATTTTCCAATAGAGGAATCCCAGGGTGTATGCAGGAGTGAAAAGAAGTGAAAGGAGGTAGCATGAGATGCAAATAAGGTGTAATTAAGATGCTTGCCAGAAAGTGTAGAGGTTAGTAAAGGAAAAACCCAGTTTTAAGGGGTAACTAGCTGAAAGTACTGCTGTGTGCTTGCCTTAGTTATCCCATTTGTCTCCGAGGTTTTACTTCAGTCACATTGAAGATGGGATGCTGGGCTGGATGGGCTCTTTCTGTCCCATGGAAGCCATCCATTTGTCCAGTTTTGACCCTCTTTTGTTTTAGTGTTGCTTAGGTAGGGGGGGAAAAAAGTTCTGATATTCTGTTTGGAGCTTGATGGAAGGGAGCTGACTGACCACAGCAGACCATTGCTATACATGAAGGCTTACCTTCTTCAGCTGGAAATGTGTGGATAGAAAGAAGGGTAAGTGTGGGTGTTGCAAAGCAAGTTGTGGTGAATCCTTGTGCTTTTGATTTTTAAAGATCACAACTTTGTTTCCAAGTAGTGCTGTGGGAATGTGTGTAGGCACCATCTCACAGGATGAGTATTTGGAAAATGAGTTACAGGAATGGATCATGTGTGGAGCAGAGACCCCCTGAAGCATGCTGGAGCTTAGTCAAATAAGAAGTCTTTCTCTCCACACCCAGCTTGACAGCTGGCACTATAGAGATGGAAAATGAAGAAGCTGAAATGCTACTGTGCTCCAGCAACCCCAGTGTACTAAATGACTGTTTAGCAAATGGGAGGGTACTACAGTCAAGGGTGACTTAAAGTATGCTTAAGGCCCCTCTTGAGTTGCTTGAGAAATAATAATGATGCAGATGCTACAGGCAATTTGCTTTACTTCTCATTCTTCAGATCCTACTCTGCGGGTCTGCTGGATGTGGCAACTACCCCCCATGGCCAAATTGGTTGATAAGTCTTTCTTTTCTTTTTTTGGGGGGGGAAAAGTTACAGTAAATCCCAAATGAACTGGACATTGTATAGTAGCTCCAAGATCTTGTTGTTACCGTGGCCACATGTATTTAGAACTGGCTAATTTAGTTGATTACTACTGTAATAGTGTTTTAATCACATTCACTTTACCTACTTGGGCATAGACCGGGAAATAAGAATTGTGCAGTTATCAACATATAGCACAGAGCACAGTAAAACTCATTCTTAATGCTGTTACATTCCTGTTGGAGTGTAACAGATTGCTGCAGTTCAAAGATAAATACGTGAACACAGACATGTATCTAGAAGATGAAGACAGACTTCTGGAAATCTATTTATTTAATGACATAATTGCTAATTTCAAAGTGTTGTCTTGGAAAGCATGCTGAGTAATTTGGGGTCTTAACTGTTGTTACAGATGAGATAACAATGAAGGAAAAAGCTGTGCTCTGCATTTGCTTATAATTATAAACTACCTACCATGGAATTTTGATTGTCCAGAAGTCAGAGCAAGCAGCCTACTTGCTGTATAAGCTTTTATATGGTGGAGCCTCTAGACACTTCTTTCAAGGGTTTGGGTTTGTGGTTGTTTTCTCTGTGTGTTTGTGTGACTGTGGTGGACTCGTGTTGAGCTTTTACCTCTTATCCGTGACTGAGATCAAAATTGCGTGTTAGATGCCTAGATAGTCACTGTGGTTATCCACTACTAAGTGGTATTGCAAAACACAAACCCAGAAATCCTGGATGCTAGAAAGAAATCTTTTCTGGCAGTTACAATATTTGTGCAGCTGTTCCCACAGATGTTTCGTTTCTTTCTTTCTTTCTTTTTTTTTTTTTTTTTTAAATTTCTCCTAAGAAGTAAGGAAACTGAGAGAGAAATATTAAAGGGCCTGCCTGGAGAAAGGGAAAACTTGCAATGCCTTTTAGTTTGGAGATAAGTGATGTACCTTCTTTTGAAAGGACTGAATTCTTACTTTATGTTTGTAAGTACAAGGCCTTCTTAGGCTCTGTAGAGCTGAATGGAAGTGTCCTAAAATGGGAGCTTTGCAAATGGTCTTTGAGAGTCAGAATCTGATTGTGGTAAATTGGGATCTTAATAGCATTGCTGGAACCCAAATTGACCCAACTTCAGTGTCAAATTTGCTCAGTTTAGAAGTGAATAGAAAAAGTACTGTTCAAAAAGCTTGTTCTGACAGAGCTCTGCCCTGTGGCTAAAAGTGAAATTTCAGAATGAAAACATCATAGCAAACACTCCCCAACCCCCAGTCAATAACTGATTTCGAGATTGAGGACTTACTCTTCATATGTAAGACAGATTTATTCACTGTTTAAAAAAAAGCAAATACAATTCTGTTATATGGCAGTGAGAATACAGCTCAGGTAAAAATTCTTCAAAAGTCAGTACATTAATTGGAATGCAAAACGTTAACATTTGGTGCATGATGGTGAAACCCCTTCTCCTCCTTGGAGAATACACGGCTCAAACTGGGGTCAGTTAACTTCATCCTCCATAAATATGTAATAAATAATATTTAGGAAAACATGTATTTGTATAAATAAAGATCTCTGTCTTGATGCCAGCAGCTTTCTTAGGTTGGATTTTTCTCTCGGGGGACACAAGTAAGTAAGCAGGAAGAAACTGTAAGAAGGCATGTTGTAAGTAGTGTTTTTGAGTAATGAAAACTTAAAAAAAATATATATATTTGTCTGTAAGCAAAAGGGACCTGGTGCTTTTGGGTTGTTTAATTTTCCATGTAAACTGGGATGAGTGTGATGTCTGCTGCCTAGACTTAACCAACCATGCTTCAGTCCTTTTTCTTAACAGAAGATCAGACCTGGCTTTGTGTATTTTGTGAAAATGAGATAGCAGTCTTAATCTTGGCACATAAATATGTCAGGTGGGTAAAAATCAGGGACAGAGCAAGACTATTTTGGGTGGTAATGCAGAAGTAAATTGGTGTAAACTGTCCATGGGTGTGCTGGGATGAAAAAGAAAATTCTAACAGAGTAAGGAGTTCCTGAGTAGTCTTGGAAATACTGGGTTGGGGGTGAGGGGAAATATTAAAATAGCTGTTTTGATGGTGGTTTTTCACTGTCTAAAAGTAACTGTGTTGCTGGCTCCCATGGGGTTTTAGAAGTTGGTCTTAATGATTAGGGAGATTCTTTCCTGTCATATGTGACAAACTGTGAAAAAGTAGTCTAGTTCTGAACATTAGGAATACTTTACATGTATTGTAACGTGTGACAGGGCAAAAATATAACTGACTTCAACATGCTTATAGTAGGATGCTTATTATATTCACTGTGATGATTCTGTCCTGTAATGAGCCAGCTATTAATTCATTTAGTAGAATCATTTAGGTTGGAAAAGACTTCCAAGATCACCAAGTCCAATCTTTGACCGAACATCTCCGTGCAAACTAAACCATAGCACCAAGTGCCACATCCAGTTGTTTCTTGAACACCTCCAGGGATGGTGACTCCACCACCTCCCTGGGCAGCCCGTTTCAATGCTTAATCAGCCTTTCACTGAAAAATTCTTCCTGATTTCCAGCCTGAACCTCCCGTGGTGCAGCTTGAGGCTATGACCGCTTGTCCTGTTGCTGGTTTCCTGGGAGAAGAGGCCAACCCCTGCCTTGCCACAACTCCCTTTCAGGCAGTTGTAGAGAGCAATAAGGGCTCCCCTGAGCCTCCTTTTCTCCAGGATAAACACCCCTAGCTCCCTCGGCTGCCCCTCATAGGACTTACTCTCTAAACCCTTCACCAGGTTCATTGCCCTTTTCTGGACAAGCTCCAGCTTCTCAATGTCTTTCTTACAGCGAGGGGCCCAAAACTGGACACTGCACTCAAGGTGTGGCCTCACCAGTGCTGAGTACAGAAGTAAAATGACTTCCCTAGTCCTGCTGGCCACACTATTTTTGATACAGATCAGGACGATGTTGGCCTTGGCCACCTGGGCACATACTGGCTCATGTTCAGCTGCTGTTGACCAGCACTTCCAGGCCTTTTTCTGCTGGGCCTCTTTCCAGCCACTCTTCTCCAACCTGTAGCACTGCAGGGGGTTGTTGTGACCCAAGGGCACGACTCAGCACTTTGCTTTGTTGAAGCTCATACAACTGGTCTCTGTCCATCAATCCAGCCTGTCCAGATCCCTCTGCAGAGCCTTCCTACCTTCCAGCAGATCAACGTTCTTGTGCAACTTAGTATTGTCTGTGAAATTACCAAGGGTGCACTTGATCCCCTCATCCAGATCATTGATAAAGATATTAAATGGGACTGGCCCCAGTTCTGAGCCTTTGGGACTGCCATGGACTGCCAGTTTCTCCAGGAGAATGCCATGGGAGGCAGTGTAAAAGGCTTTAGTGAAGTCCAAGTATACTCACACCTTTCCCTCATCCACTAGACAGGTGAGCTGCTCATAAAAGGAGATCAGGTTGGTCAAGCAGGATCTGCCTTTCCTAAACCCATGCTGGCTGGACCTGATTCCCTGGTTGTCCTGATGATCACTTCCATAACCTCCCTGGTCACCAAGATCAGGTTGAAAGGACCGTAGTTCCTCAGATCCTCCTTCCTACCCTTTTTGGAGATGGGCATCACCCTGGCCAGCCTCCAGTCATCTGGGACCTCCCTGGTGAATCAGGACTGATGATAAATGATGGAGAGTGGCTTGGTGAGCTCTTCCACCAGCTCCCTCAGTCCTCTTGGATGAATCCCATCCAGTCCCATAGATTTGTGAGCATCTAAGTGGCACAGCAGGTCACTCCTTCCTCCTGGATTGGAGAGGGTCTATTCTGCTCCCCATCCCTCTCTACCAACTCAGGAGGTGGCTGCCCTGGGGATAATCAGTATTTCTGTTGAAGACTGAGGCAAAGAAGGCATCAAATACTTTGGCCTTTTCCTCATCCATGGTGACAGTATTCCCCTCTGCATCCAGTAAAGGATGGAGATTTTCCTTGGCCCTCCTTTTGTTGTTAATAAAAAGTGTTTTTATAGATAGATTATCTTTCACAGCAATGGCCAGATTGAGTTCTAGCTGAGCTTCCATCTTTCTAACTTTCTTCTTACGTGACATTATGACATCTTTGTACTCTTCCTGAGTACTTTGTGCTCTACCCTTCTTCCAAAGGTCATAAACTAACTGTTTTTTCTCCCCAAGTTCCAGTGAAAACTCACTGTTTAGCCAGGCTGGTCTTCTTCTCTGCTGTCTTTCAGCATGTTAATCTTTCAGCACATAAGGACAGCCTGCTCCTGCACCTTTAAAATTTCCTTCTTAGAGAATGTCCAGCCTTCCTGGACCCCTTTGTATTTAAGGACTGTTTCCCAAGGGAATCTCTGAACTAGTGGCGTGAACAGGCTGAAGTCTACTCTCTGGAAGTCCAAGGTAGAGGTTTTATTGACCCCCTCCTCCTTACTTCACCAAGAACTTAAATCTCTATCAGTTTGTGGTGCCCAAGGTGGCCTCTGACCACCCCATCTCCCACCAGCCCTTTTCTGTTTGTAAACAGCAGGTCTGACAGGGCTCCACCCTGCTAGGCTCACTCACCAGGTGTGTCAGGAAATTATCTTCCACACACTTCAGGAACCTCCTAGACTGCCTCCTCTCTGCTGTGTTGCATTTCCAGCACACATCCTGCAAATTAAAGTCTCCTCCTTTTTTGCCTTTGGGACAGGTGAATCCTGTCTGTCACCAGCAGGACTGGTGCCACGTAAACTGGCTGGTACTCTCCCCAGCCTCAAGCTGGACAACCAGAAGTGGGTAATAATCAGAGGGCTGAGTCAGTCCAGGCGCTCTCCTAGTCCTAGAGAATAATATCTCTTACCTAAGCCCCAGGGAGGCAGCAGACTTCCCTGTGGGATGGGTATAGTCAGCATACCAGGCCCCTCAGTTCCTGTCAGAAGGGAGTCACCTACAGTTTGCCTGCCTCCTTTTTCCCTTGTCCCTGTCCCTTCCTCTTTCTTTGAAGAATTTGCTAAGTTTTAGCATTGATGCTACAAACAATTCTGGCCACTTGCCATAATGATTCGGCTCCTGACTTGGTCAGCTATTACTGGTAGGCTTTACCACACTGAGAAGTGGTGTTGGCTCTGCCCTTTGTAGTGGTCTGTGGATCTGTGGGGGTAACCACGTTTGTCCCTTCACATGCTGCCTTCTGCCAGGCCAAAGGGGAGAGGGGCACTTCTGGGAAGAAGCAGGGGCAGCTGTGATGACGATGCTGTAAGCTGGGGAGCTTGGCAGGTTCTCAGGGACACGCTCAAGTATCTTGTGTTTGGCTGTTCCCGTTTGTATGTGCTGAATTACCAGGTGTACCTCTTACGTGCCTTCTGTCAACCTGGGCACATAGAGCTCACAGTGCTCTTGGCTGACACCAGGAAAGGACTAAAGCAGCCAGTTGAGTCTGCAGCACGTGGCACTTTCGGTGTCAAGACTCTTTATCACGTAATGAGATTAATCCTCTGTGCAGCACCGCCGTACAATGCAGATTCGTGTAGCTCCTGATACCTTTCCTTGGCAAGTGGAAAAGTGCAGGAGGCGAGTTAGGCACAGGCGTGATCCTCTGCTGGCATTAGAAAAAATCCTAAATGCTGAGACTCCCCTCAGATGTTTGCATCCTGTTTGATGGTGTCACTACTGGGACGCTGCTGCGGAGATCTTCATCTCCCAGCACCCACAGGAAGGCTGAGAAACGTGAGTTTTACCATTTCTTCTGTCACAAGATCTACTAGAAAATGGTATCTTAGCCAAAAGAACATATAGTTAGTCTATATATGACTATGTAGTAAGTATTTTGTACCTTACTTAGGTGTCCGGTAAGTAATGAAAAATTGCTGTACAATACCTGGTGGAAATACTCAGTAAAGGAAATAATTTCTAGTCTGTGCTGTTATACCAAACACCAAATGAACCCAGGACAATGAAACAATAAAGAAAAGGTCAAACTAATACAGTGGCAGGGGAAAAACTGAAATAATGGGATACAAGCAGTGCTACTGAGAGATTTCAGACGTACATGCCTTTGCGGTTTTGTTGCTGAGGATGTGAGAAACAGGCAGTTATCACTGAAGTATTGCTGCAGAGTTGTAGGGAATAGATCCGATTTTAATTTGCAGACCACTTGTCTGATAGTGCTGCTGGACTGCTAATTTGTGGACAGAGCAGTTGTGATGTGGAAATGTGGCATGAGGAGCTGATTACTTCTCCAGTGACTAGTCAGAGGTGGTTGTGCCTCCTCAGGCAGGGGCAGGTCTGTGCTGCTGGGCTGTGCACCAAGCCTCCAGTCTTGTTGGAGGGGAAAGGAGGGATCTGTGTATAAGAAACATTCATAGTTCAGAACAGACGTTTTGTAGGAGGTGATGCTGCTCAAAATGCACAGCTGGGTCAAGTCTGTGGTATTGCATAAGCTTAGACTTCTGAGGAAGAGTTAGCTCTGGTAACTGTGCTCACCATTGTGGCATTATGACGTACATCATTAGGGAGCTGAATACCCTCCTCTGCTTTATAGCTGGGTGCCTTAGTCAGGCTGGAGGGATTGTATAGAAAAAACCCAAACTTGAGTGTCTGGGGCCTGTGATACCGCACAGTTATGAAGATAATATAAGTTAGGATACTTGGTAGTGCCATAAAATATCCAACAGCTCTCCATACAACATGGCTCTTGCAGGTAGGTGTGGTAAAAGTTTAATCACTGAGGGGTTTCTTTTTTGAGCTGCAGGAAAATTGCTATTCTTTTTGTACTTTTTTCTCTGAGAAAAAGTTCAGAATTTTCTCCTGAACCTTGGAGGTGCCACATGATGGACTACTGGATGTGTGACCAGTTTCCTCTGTCTTGTATCTCAAATAGAGAACTGTAACGTGAATACAGTGTCATGTTTCTTAGTGATTCATATGTTCCTTTCGCCCCTAGCTGGGGATCAGAGGTCTGTTGTCGGATATGGTTTGTATGCATTTTATGCAAACTAGTCTTGTACTCAAAAAAATGTACTTCCTGTTACATCTGCACCTTTCTCTCATGGAAAAATCTTTGCGTGTTACTGAACTTTATTAGCAGGCGTGCCTCTATATGGGGAGATTACTGACAGTTTCAGACAGTTTGTGTTGAATATTGTCTGTGGTATGACAGTACAGCAGTCTTGGGTGCTAACTTGGAAAATATTAAGTGTGGAGCTGGTGGTAGCCAAGTAAGTCCTCTTTAGATTAGTGTGAAGTTAATACCTGTGCTTAAAAAATAGGATGAAAACTTGAGCTCAAAAACAAGCTGTATGTGCTGCTGGAGGTCCAGAAAAAGTAGATTTTTGTGTGTATGTGTTTTCAGAAGCACACAAAAGCAGCTTTTTGGCATCTGCTATAGATTATGAGCAATGAAGAGTTGAAGTCCTATCGCAGAACCAAAAAGATGATTTATTGGAAATGTCAAGAAATAAATCACGGAGCCTGGCAGGTCTGTTAAACAAGCTTTTTGGTTTGGGTATGTTTAAAAGCAAGCAGGCTTGAATGGTTCTTCTAGTTGATAGACTTGGATGCCTAGACAGATTGCTTGGAAACTGGTATGAGCAAATAGTTTGTTCTGAGACTCATTGAAAGCAGAACAAAAAGAAACTCTGTTCTTGGCTAGTCCATAATTTGCAGAATGTTTGAGCCTAATATGGTAGGAAGAAGTAAAGTAGTGTGGAAATCAGGACACAATCTTGTAATTTCTCCTCCTTTACCCAGCAGTTAAAATTTTACAGAGCTCTTCAAAGAGTGTTTTTAAGCTGCAACTTGTTGTATTTTTGGTGGTGGTAGTGCTGAAACACCTCTGCAGAAACACTGGGTGTTCAGCTGAAAACTTACATGAAAATATATTATTTTGGACCACATTGTCATAAAAAGGTCACTGAATTCCAAGACAGTGTTGGTGAGACAGAAGATAATCATTTGCCATCCTGGGACAAAAGAACACAGGGTAAAATTACTAATTGAAATTGCTGATTGCTTGGAGTGGTCTGAATATATTTTTTTTTAACTGACCCTGTTTAATATATTATATGGCAGAGCATATATATATATATGTATTTTTTATCTATATATATACATATATATATATTTATATATACATATAAAATTATCAGTTCTATTGGTTTAAATTACATCTGGAATTAAAAACAATTAATGCTTTACTATTAAGTAGCATCTTTCATTAAAGCCTTAGTGCTCCATTGTTACATTAGAATGGCTGATTGTTTTTGTCATGAATTTTGTGAAACCGTAAATCAGGGCTGAAAAAAATTCTCATGCTAGGTGTTCTAGAGATGGGAGAATAATACTGAAGTACTTTCCCGTGAAGTTAGGAAATGGGGAAGAAAACTTTTGCACCACTTTGCTTTACCTTACCCAAGCTGGCATTTAGTGTATTTGCTTCTTGTTAATAGTCATGCTTTATGACATTTAGTGGCATGAACATCTGCCTCTACACTGCTGTTAAACTTTTTAAGGCATTTGCGAAAAGGAAATATTAAATGTGGACAATTTGCAAGTGGTCCCTTGCAAGAAAATAAATTCTCTCCATGAGTCAGCAGACACCGTAGTATAGTGTTATTGGTCACAGACATCAAGTACAACCAAGCAAAATATGGAATTTTGTCTTGCTGTAGAACTTGGGAAAACTTTGAATAGGTTAGGGTGATATTTTACAGAAATACTGCATTAATTGGAGCATTTGGGGTGGGGGAACAAAAAGTTAAATAAAATAAGTTACAAATTATCTTAAGTGTTTTAGTGCCTTGAGAATTCTCTTAGATGTTATGGTGAACTTGAAACTTCTGCTTTTTTTGAGCAGCGATGAAAATGAGTCCCCCATGTTTTTAGTTAGCCATTCATGATTTCTTGTTATCTCTTAGGATATGTTGCAGTATTTTAAAAGCCATATAAATAGATTTAAGCTTAAAAAAATTAGAAATTGCGTTATGAATGGTTCAGTCGTTTCTCAATAATTAGCTTATAGTGAAGGTCTTCAGGATAACTTAGACTTTCTTGCAGTTATGCTAATTTTGTGGTGGTTTCTTTTAAGCTAAAATGGACAAGCTGTGTATCAGAAAAGTTTTAGTTGTTATCAAGATAAAATGAACTCTTGTAAGATTGTGTGACGGCTGAATACAAACATACTATAATAAGAGCAAATTTTTGACATCCAGATTTTGACTGGCCCCTTTGTGGATGTGCAGGGCTGGCAAATGAAAACCGTTCTCTAGAGATGACAAAGAACAAGCTGAGAGCTGGTTGTAATTGCAGTCTCTGTGTACGACGGAGCAGAAGAAATAACATTTCATTACTGCGTGCATTCAGTCAGGTAGTGTCGTGGCACAGGTTTAACATAGGAGAGGGCCCTGAGAATTTCATTAACAGATTTGGGGTGGGCATGTTCATGAGATGTGGTGAAATTGTGGGTCCTTTCCACTGATCATCTCCTGTCCTCTCTCTGTAGCAGTATATTTTGCAGTTTGCCACGTTGCCTTCCATACAGGTTCTTAAAAATTGCCAGAGACCTTAGAAAACCCAACAACTGCTGTGCAAAAAAGGGGAACAGTTAAGTGTGGATATTAATGTGCCTTCTGTGCTTTTTTTTGGACTTACTGTTGTTCAGTATGTTGACCTACTGTAGAAGATAATATTAGCAGCTCCAAATCCATACTATTTTACCAATATATTTTGACACATCTTCCTTTCAAAAAAGATATTACCACTGGACTTATTACTGTTGTTGTTATCCTAAGTGTTGCTGACAATGTCTTGACATTCTGTTTGCATGAGGGATCCGGTTCATTACCTGAAGATACATCTGCTGTGAGCTTTTGATAGCTGATGTAATTTTTTTCCCAAGCAAAGGCTTCCGTTTATGTTGTGTTCAGTATCTACTGAAACCCCCAAAAAAGGGCAGAAAAAGTATCACTGAGAAAAATGCAACACATACCGGTATGACAAGAATCAGGAAACTTAGTTATCTAAGTATAGTATAAAGTGAGTGAGTTGAAAAATGTGGAATACAGTTTTATGGTAATTTCACTTGTCTGTGACAATCTACAGTCTGAAAGAGGGAAACTTTCTGCAAAGTCATGCAGTTCATGGAATAAAAATTTATTTAATTGTTCACAGGTAAAAATGCTTCATCATTACTGCTGGTTTTTCAATCATAGGTTTGTTCCTAGGTTTGTTCATATGCTTAAATCTTTGGGTTTGACCTGGTCATGGTAGATGATGTCATATAATATAAAACTGTAAAAATTGGATGATTTCTTCACATACAGTGGAATTAATTAGGTGGGAGGGTTAGTGGCATTATTATTATCAGCTTTGGGTTTATGAAATTGTCATCAGGATGATGAAAGTGTTTGAATACTACTCAGAGCATCTTTTTTTTTAGTACAAATTCTGTTGAAAGCGTAAAGCATGAAAAAGCCTAATTTGAGCCCAATGGTGTACGTTTGTTTCTGGCTCTGAAGAAATGCTTTGATGCAGGAGTGGTCCTCACCGAACTCCTGAAGGCTTTTGCTGGGCAGCACAAAGGTAGTGCTTGTTTTGTTCTCTGAATAAGGGGCTATTTACTCCCTTAAGGATGTTGTGGGAAGGTGACTTTGGTGGTTTATATTGCTGCCAGTGATTCTGCTGATGAGTACATCGAGCTGCTGATTTGCTTGCCCTAGTGAGCTGATCTGTGTCATCTCCCCCTTTAAGTTGTTTTTTCTCCTTGCTGTTTGCACCCTTCAAACATCTGTGGAATGTTTCATGTTCTTGGCTGTCAGGGTGTCAGTACAACCAAATGCTCATCTCTATTCCTCTGCCCTGAATGTCTGCCAAGTTCTCTTTGTTGTTTCCCGTGGAGAAAAGCTGAACTTGGTAAACAAGTTGGTGATGTATTGATATGGTGTATTATTTTACATATTGATTTGGAAAGCAAGTTTGCAAATAGCTTGTCATATATTTCCACTCTTAGGGAGCTGTAATGGAGAGAGAGATCTATGTTTACTCTGTATTCCATTGGGGCTATTTTTATCAGAGAAGGCAAATTGTATTTTTCAAATGTGAATCTTGCAAGAAATAGGCCAGAGTTGCAGTGTCGCCTTTGTTTATTCTGTCCATCAAATGTGATTCTTGCAGTTCTCCTGAGGATCAGTTTGTCTTATAAATCTTAAAGGCAGGTTTCTATCCAAGAGCAATCACCTCACTGCCTTAGGATAGGAGGGAAAAATTCAGAAGACAGTTTTGACAAAGTCTGAGTTTTGCAAATTGTTCCATCACTTCCAAATTACTGCCATCCCAGCCTTTTTTTCAGAGATGCTAGGACAGCTTGCTAAGATTTTGCTTTGCAGAGTCAAGCTTGAATTGGCTGTTTGAATGGTAGGTTCTTCTGAAAATCTGGGCTGTGAGGTGAATTATGCCAGGATGTTCCCCAGGTCCCAGACTCATGATAGTTTTTGGGAAACCCCAGATTCCTCAGCAGTCTCTCAGCAAATGTCACACTGCTGCAAGAGTTGCTTATGTCCTTCCTTCCTTACAGGATAAAATTCTCCAGTGAACCATAATAAAGATGATAAAAACAGCTTTGTTCTGGAAGGCTGTGTTGAAATCTTAGAATTGTTTTTGATTTTTTCGTTCAATTGTGTGCTGTGCTGCCTATCATGGGATTTTTGCCAGCAGAAATTTCCCCCCCTTTTTTTCATGGTTGTTTTTTTTTGCATGTGTGTGTATTTCTAAACTGCAATTCAAATAACTTGGGATTAGAATTCAGCATATCTAATGCCTGTTTGCCAGAGAGAAGGAACTGGAAGTCGTGTTTAAAATATTTTGCTTTCATAATATCCAGATGTTTCTAGACTTCCTTTGTCTATCAGCTGTGGTGACATCTGTTTTCCTCTTTTCCTTTCACTTTGTGTTCTTCACAGTTGAGTAATTCACAGGATAAATTCTGGCTTAGTCCTTCATGTAAACTGTGACACGGGGATGTGGTCAGGTTCCCCTCAGCATCTGCTCTGAATTGAATTCGAGTTCTGTCTGCACAAAGAGTTATTGTTAAGTGTGTCTGCGTGTCACCTTTGCATGCGATTGGATTCCTGTTTGTTGGAGTTGTGCAACACTCCAGTTGGATATTGTACTGAAAATGTCTTCCCAAAACATTTTCCCATCAGAAAGCACTCTTTCATGTAGTTTTAACCAGTAGTGGAAGCTTAGCAGTTCCATCTTTTTTTTTTTTGTAGTTGAAATACTACAGTGCTTGACTTTGAGAAAATGATGTCTGTTATAACAAAAAATATACTGTGTGTTGACTTTCAAGATATTAGAATTATCTGGTATGAGAAGTTCAAATGAAAAGTAGGACTCAGACTCAAATTTGATATGAGAAAATATTGGAAAAGGTCAGGGGAGTTCTCTTGACAATGTGAAGTCTAGGGTTCTGTACTGTCTAGTAGGAATGCAGTCATAATTGCACTTTTAACAGCCTTAAAATAATGCTACTCATCTTGTCAGGAGCTGCTGTGTGTACATGAGCTTGTACCTGGATTTGTCAGTAAATCACATACAAAAATTTATTATTAGGTATCAACTTCCTGATCACCATGATAAACGTCTGCTTCCTTTTTTATTTTATATTGTTGTTCATTTAAAATTCTGTTTAAAATTTGCTTCTGTAATACTGCAAAGAGTTGCCATCTGACAGCTTTTCTTTTTCTACCAGGATCTCATTATCTTCTAGATTCTAAGAGCTGGTTGCAGTGTTCTCTTTAGATTTTGAATTGTCCCATGTTATTTCTGTGTATTTGCACAACAGCTGTAGCCCCTGGATATGTAGAGTCAGTGATACATTGGTAACTAGCTTTGTTTATCTCCCTGACAAAACCAGTTTTCTTCAGAGGTGGTCTTGTCCTTGCTTTGTGATGGCTTCAGGTTTGAAAAGATTGTAATTGGCCCTAAAGTTACCACTCAGATTGTGGTTCCCAGTTCCTTTTCTGTTCTCATTTTCTGTTGGTACCTTGCAGAATTAGCAGTCCAGAGCAAACATCTCTGGGACAGTTAGGTGCTTTTCTTTAATGCCTTTTTCAGACTCCTCCTACAAAACAGTTGATAGATGTTTTCAGGGTTGCAAAACTGATTAAAATGGAGAGGTTATGGCCATATTGCTCTGTGTGATCTCTTCTCCCCCTCATGTGCATTGTTTTCCAGTGAAAACTCCTTCACAAAATACTTTTGATGTGGACCTCCCTTATGCCACTTTCTTCAGAAATTTGTGTGCCTGTGGTGGATACTGTCAGCCTTATTATAGGACCAGCAACTGAAAATGCCCTCTTGGGATACCACACAGGGCTTTTTTGTTACCAAAAATGTGCATTCTTAGCTCATTATCCTTCTTGGGGAAAATGAACCATTTAATGTGGACCAGAGCATTTTCCTACTGTTCTTTACAGTGTACAGCTCTCTTAGGAAGGGGAGGGACAGTAGGTGGACTGGTTTTAGCTTCTCCACCACCATTTGAGAGGGGCAGGTAGAGTTTTTCGTGACAGCCTTTGCCCTACATCCCTTACATTTCTCAGCTGTTGAACCAGGTGTAGAGCTGTTACAGGCTCAACAGAGCTGCACAGCTGTGCCACTGTTATGTTTGGATCACCTGTATGGGTGTTTGTGCAGGAAAAGCTGCGTGACTGAGCTGGATAAAACTAACAGTAACTAAATAATTGCCTCGTAAATTCCTGGGAACGTATTCTGCTTGTAACACAATATTTACAAAGGGAATGTTCATTTTCCAGTTTTGAGCAGAAGAAAATAAACTGAGGTAAAATTACGAAAGTATTGTGTAAGGAAGGGAGCAGGGCAAAAGGGAATGGTTTGAAAGCAGTTGCACACACTCTCTTCCACCTGCAGTTTCTTGGATCCAGAAAATGAACCCAGGCCTCTTTCACATTCATACTAGTTATTAAAAATGCTTTTTGAACAGCTAAAAAATAAACCACCAAGAAATAGTTGGGAAAAAAAAGAAGCTTTATATTCAAGCTTTATAGGGTGTTCACCAAACTTTAAAGAACAATGTGAAGTGTTCCAAGTGAAATTTTTCAATTATTTGCTTTGTGAGTAAAAGACAAAATATAATTTTAAAGAAAATATTACAACTTGAAATTAAAACTGTTTACTGGATCTTGTCCCATTCTGCCAAAACAAAATACTGGCTGATGTCAAGCCTAGGGATGGCTTTGGTGCAATCTACAGTGATGTGGTAATAGTAACGAAAATTAAGTAGAAGTAGTTCTATTGGTGATTTAGCTCTCTCTGACTTACACTTAGCATTAATACTGACTGTGTTCTTCAGCCAGTCACGGTAATTAATAGTTTTGAAAAATATGGCCTGTACAGGATTTTGGATGCTGAGACACTGCTTAGTTTTGGTGAAGGATTAGCCAGTTCCTTAACTTGTTACTAGGGAAGCATTTCAAGGTCAAAGAGGTAGTGTGTCTCAAGAACTTGTTTCTCTTTAAATTTTTCCAGGAAGGGGTTCTGGTTATTTCCTTGTCTTGTGAACCAGTAAAAGAGTTGCATGTTGGCAAGCTAGGTTACCTACAAATACTTGTTTGTAATTCCTCATCCGAGCTGTGAATTCAGTTAACCTGAGAAAGGGAAATTACTGACCTTGTTTTGATTCATACCAGTTCCTTATGCAAATGAATTCATCTCAAATATGTGAATGATACAAGTTACAGGTTAACTGAGCTGTATTTCTTGCATAAACAAGAACGTCGTACTGGACCGATTAATTAATGAATTTATCTGTTGAAGAAAGTGACTAATCAGCCCATCCCAATGATGTTATTTGATAGATATGCCATTTCAAAGTGCAGTTTTTGTCACCATCTGACACTACCATCATCTCTGATCGAGGTTTGGGATTTTTATATTATTTTATCCATTGCAAAATATGTAGAGCTGAGCATTGCCTTTTAATGCACTTGTAATTTGCACCTGCTTTATAGACCAAGGAATTTTATAAAGTTCATATGTCTGTTTAATAACAGAGTATCCCAGAAACAGAGATGTAAAGCAATAACTTCTTGACTGTAAGTGGAGGTCTCATCTATGGTACAATTCATGCTACTGTGGAGCATACTCTTTAAAACACTGTTGTAAAAACTCACCTTAGAGTGACTTTCTCCCTCCACACCAAATGAATTTAGCTTGTACCTTTAACAGTACCTCACAGACTGGCCATCTTCTCAGAGTTTGTATTTTTGCTGGTTGCCATGGTTTAGCTCCAGCCATCAACCAAGCCCCACACAGCTGCTCGTTCACTCCCTCACCAGCCGGATCAGGGAGAGAATCAGAAGGATAAAGGTGTAAAACTTGTGGTTTGAGATAAAGATGGTTTAATAGGGAAAGCAAAAGCCATGCACACAAGCAAAGCAAAACAAGGAATTAATTCATTGCTTCCCATGGGTGGGCAGGTTTTCAGCCATCTCCAGGAGAGCAGGGCCCCATTAGGTGTAATGGTTACTTGGGAAGACAAAACACCATCATTCCAAACATCCCCCACTTCTTCCATCTTCCTCTCACTTTATATACTGAGCATGACGTCATAAAGTCTGGAATATCCCTTTATTCAGTTTGGGTCACCTATCCCAGCTGTGTCTCCTCCCAGCCTCCCCTCTAAAACTTACAAAGCAGACTTATGCAACTCCTTCAGTAGCTATATGGAATCTGTGTCAATGTGAACAGGATACCTGTATGGCTAGGTCAATATTAGCCATATCATGTGTTTTGGGCATGTGAATTGTCCCACTGAAGTGTATATGTGTCTGATAAAAAATATTTGACACTATTTGAATACCAAACTGTGTGTGTGCTTGGAAGTGCAGTGGTAATGGTTGAACTTTCAGGCTGTTCACGAGATTTTTGTGCCACCGAAGCCAGAAATAGCTGACCCTTTGTAGAAGTCTCAAACGTATTCTGTGTAGGGGCTAAAGCATCAACTCATAGCATGGGTAGACAAATTTCTGAATAATCAGCAAGTACTAGAGCAAGGTATCGCATGAAAAATTCACATCCTGCTTCCCAGTGTCAAAACTACTTTCAGCAGAGCTTACTGATTAGACTAGTTCCTATCAAACTATGTACCAAAGGATGGAGCTTCAGAAGAATTTGTTCACCGTTAAGTAACAAATTAGAAGTAGAAGTATTTTCAGAGTAGGGAAAAAACCCTGGGAAGCTGGGATTTAACTCTGTGCTTTTAACGTTTTGGATTCAGTCCATGTTACATTGATATTTGAGGACAAACTAAGAACTGAGAAGGCTAAACATACATCCTGCCTGCAACACCAGTTAAAAAAACAAAACCACCTACACGTGGTGGAGGGAATGCTGCCTTTTCACAGCAATAACCAGAAGTATTATTAGCAGTGGATAAACAGAGAAATCCTTTCTATGCTGTGATTATTCAAATAACAGAACGAGCAAGGTTTATGGTGGCTGAGATTGAGACTGCAAGTGCTTGTGCTTCCAATTTCTCTCTTGGTTAAATATCTTGTAGGCTTGTCTGTCTTGGGGGTGTTGGGAAAGTGATGGATTTAGTCCTTTGGTCTTGGGTTTCCTGGGGCTGCCAGTACTGAGAGGTGTACATTCTTTCCCCTTTTGTCTAATTTCCTCCCTTTGAAGTGGAGATCAGGCTTCCATTGAAAGCAGAGGTTGTCCAGATACGTGACATATGAACATCTGACTTTATTTGAGGGCACATGAAAGGCTTTTATTACTTTCTTTTAACATTTCTGTCTCGTAATACCACGCTAAATCACCCTATGAAATGAAATCGTAGTTACTGCCTAGATTCCTTGTGTGTTGTAGAAAGCTTAATGCCTTATGTACAGGATCTTTGAAGGCCTAGCTGAGATTTCAGCTGCATTGTCTTCCATATGTTTGGAAAAAGCCTTTCATCATCTGCATCTAATTTAGCAGAGAGCCGGAATGCCGGAAGCATATTTTTGTTCCTGGTGAAACATAACTGCGAGTACTTGGTGAGTGAAAGCATCACTTGAAGTTGTTCCTCTATTTGTATAAAGTGGAGAAGATTTCAAAGTTCTAGCTGCTTTTATTTATTTATTAGTTATGGTCCACATCTTTTTGGTGTGGCCTGACCCTGGAGGGCTGCAACGAGCCAGCGATGAAGTCGTCAGGTCAGCTGTGGTTCCACTTAGCTCTCGGTGCGGAATAGAGGAGCCCTGCTGCTGCTCTCTGCTCCTGCTGCAGTTATTTGTGTGATGATCTGAAGTCCTGAATGAGCCAGCTGCTCCTGCAGGTTTCTTGCAGGTCTTAACAAAAAGCACTTGGTGATGTTTGATATCCAGATACCTTGTGCTTAGACTCTTCAGCAGGCCTTGATGCGAAAGGTAGGTAGATGATACTGCTCTATTACAATGCCTAGTCACAAATAGCAACTGGATTAACAATTTTCCTCTTCGTTTTGCTGAAGCACGTGGCAAATTTCATCATCCTAAGAAGCAAAGTGAGTTGGTGCTTGTAAGCATTGGTGTGTTTTGTACGTGTTTTGTCGAAATTCCTTTACCGGATTATTGCTGGGGAAGCTGAATGCTTTCCATAAACAAAGTATGTCTGACATCTGTTAGCTGAGCTGGATTGTTTTTCTCTGTGTCAATTTGAAAATTCTATGTATAAAGATACTTTTTGTTTACTTGAAGCTTCCAGGGCATCTGACTTGTGTTGTGTCAGGAAATGCAGTGTTGAATAAATGTTTTTGATGAGTCTTGCTGTTTACTCTTAACAGTTCTGAAGCGGCACCAAAAGTCTTATGTCTTCTAAAAGGCCTTAGGAATAAATGAAAACAAAAAGGTGAAGAATTAGAGAAGCTTTGCCAGAACTAATGTAAAAAGAGAAGTTGGTTCAGAAGACTGTAATCAGGGCATCTGTTCTGCAAACAGAGTACAAAGTTCTTTGTGTTTTCTAGAAAACCCAACTATTGCTGCAATGTGTATTTACACCTGCTAATCTGGTGGGTTTTTTTAAAGGTGAATTATATTTTTCCATTTGCAAAGGTTGAAATATTGTCTTGAGAACCATTATGTCCGTGGGAGGATAAGTTGAGAAATCTTACTCCATTTGTATCTGTTCTAATTAAACTTGGTTCCTCAGTTTAGGTAAGTGATGAATCAAGATGATAAAACAGACAACTTTAAGCAAAAAGGGTTGATATCTAGATATTTTACCTTCCCATTTAAAAGAAGAGAGTTAATTATTATTTTTCAAGAGCAGATGAAAAAGTAAGAGTGTAGTTAGGGTTGCAGATACAGAGAAAAGGGAAGTCAAGTATGAAGTTGCTAGAAAGCTAGATTGATTTAATTGCCTTACATTGTCTTTTGTGCAGTGTCTGTTCCTAGAGATTGGTTTTAATGATGATTCCTTGGGAAAAATTGTCCATAACTGACAACTGTAAAATCATAAAAGTTGCAACTCTACTGAGCAGACTTGCATATGGAATAAACTGTGATGATGATTGGTGTATTTCTCTTAGCTGTCACCCCACGTAATTCATAATTTCCAGAGTGCACCTTATTCTGCAAAAAGAAATCGTCAAACAATTTGGGCTTAGGCAGGTAAGGAGCTGCTTGAGTTTGTGAGGCACTGATTTAAACTTCATTTCATTTCCTGTACTGATAAAACATGTTGCTTTTGAAATGCAGGATGGTGTTGGCACAGGTTATAGATAACCTGAAGGTTACAAGCGAGGCAAAAAAGGTGTTCTTTCCTTCTTTCTAAAAATAAATATTTTTGAAATTAATGTTTTGACACCTGCTGTAGATCACAGAGGGGGGGAAATAATTATTCTATGAAAGGAAATAGATTTTTGTCATGTTTTCCTTAACATATATCTACCAAAACCAAGGGAAAGATAAGAAGACTTACATACACCTTACTCAGGGCTACTGTAACTCCCAGAAGAGCAAAATTGCAGGAACATGAGAATGAACTGGTCCTTGAACAAAGTTTGAAGCTGGATGTCATATGAGTTGCATGAAATGCAAGAAAGGAAATAAGCAGTTCCTCTAATAATAAGAGATTAATAATATGGGTAGGAATGCTTGTAAAACGGCACTTGGGAATCCTGACATCTCTCTTCACGAGGACACTAGTGTATAGATGATGTACTGGATATTTAAGTGCAAGGAGCTACATTGCATTATATTTCTGTTATTGTTCTCCCCAGTTTTGTCTATTCAAATCCTGGATTGGAATATGAATTACATCAGTGCAATTCTATTTTCTGTCTTTTTAAAAATACGAATCCTTGTTCATATAATTTGATTTGTGGTCAAGCTGCTTTGATTTTTACTCTTAGGGGCATTGCATAGCAAGCACATCCCTCCCAGCTTCACAGTGAGTTTGTTAGGCTGGGAAGGCCCTGTTTATTCTGATGTTGAAGTGTGGGAGGGCCTTTCTGTTGTATTTCCTTCCTTACTGTATTATTCTGTGTTGCTTTCTGATTAACATTGGCTGACTGATTTTATGTATCACAGAGATGTTGCAGTTTCTTATCTCACAATGACAATTTTTGAAGAACTGGTGTCAACAAAGGGGTGAAGCTTAAAGAGCCAAAAGGAGTGACAGGGAGAGGAGTGCCTTTTTGTCATGTTGCATGAAACTGCTTTTCCATTTGAGGTGCAAAAAGAAGAGCAGTCTGCATTGAGACCAAGAATGAACTCACCTGTTAGTCTGGAACAAGCTAATCCTGTGTTACCACAGAGGCAAGGAGGGCAGGGGCCAGGGATGGGGATGGCATGGTACTGTTAAGTAGCTGAACAAGCTAGTAGGTAATTTGGAAAGTGCAATACTATGTTACTTGGTCTCCAAACATCTTGATGGGTTAGCGTGATGACTGATGGCTTTTGGCAACTCCCAGAGAAATGCTTATTGTTCAAGGGTTATCTCAGTGTATTTGTTTCCTGTTGATTTGGTACAGGCAGCAAATTTTTAAAAGAGTTAAAAAGAAAAAAGGCTGAAGTGTGATGGGTAACTTACATCACCACAAAAAGCAAATATGTATCTTGGAGATAACCTGGCATTGTTTTCAGAGCTATTTCAGGGCATTTCAGCTATTCAGAGCATTTCAGAGAAATGCTGAAAACATTTCCAAATGAAGCACTGTATCTTTCTGGTAGTGCTACAGAGATGACCCAGATCCAGGTTCTGGTATATTCCTTGTGACTTCATGCTGTAGGGAACGAGCTCAGGTAAAATGAGTGTACATGAGTAACAAACACTGAAGTAAATTTTGCGTGTTCGGGTTTGTAAAAAGAGAAGCCCTAACAACGAGGGTTTTTTTCCCCTTTCACACACAAACTTGAGAAATCTGTTTGTGGGATTCATGTTTCAAGGTAGTTGCAGGCTTGTGGAATCACAGCCATTTAAATGGGGAAAGACCAAAAAATCAAGAAAGCAACAGTGCAGAGCAGTGATGTCCATATAGTGAGATGGGATATTTTTGGGGGGAGGGTGGCAAGGTTTCTTGGATGTTTTGACTACAGTAATGTGAAATCCTAAATCTGTGTGACTGCTTTCCCTTGGCAGGCTGATGCTGTGCTCTGCAGATAGTGACTTAGATAAAACACAGAGTTTCTTATTGTAAAGGGAGTTAATAGGAGAAGGTAGATATTGATGGATTGTTCTTAACATTATTTTATGCTGTTAATGAGTTCTACATTCATAGCAGGAGGAATTTATTTTCTCACAATACCTTGCCTCTCTTAAATTAGATGCTGAATAAATTGAACTCTGTAAACATGAACATTCTTAGCACAGTTTCAAAGTGGCTGCAGATCCAGGACTTGCCATCTTTGGATTATTTTTGTTCTGCTTTTGCATCTTGTTTGTCTGAAGTGTTAGTCTGGTTTTGTAGCCCGTCTAAAACCTGGAGAGTGCCTGTTGCTGCTTTGCTACTAGCTGGTGCCTTTTTTTTTTTTTCTTTTTAAATAAACAAAACAAGGAATGTTTTCCTTAAGTTTTATGTAGGTAAGTAACATGTACATGTCTCCTGTTCTGAATCCTTTACTAGGTGTATAGCTTAACTTGGTATTCCCTTTTTTTTATTTTTTTTGTCAGAAAAATATATTATTTTATCAAGCTTTCAGGTTACTGAAGATAACCAATTACTTGTTAAAATGTTCTCAACTTTAATTCTGCTCCTCCCTCAGTTCACAGAGGAGACAATTGTGAGGAGGAATGCTACCCACTGTTGAGGAATATATGTAGCACTAGTAGCTCAGTGTGCAGCTGCAGTGGGAGCTGCAGGTCGTGCCCTGGGTGGGGGGGAATGGCTGGAGCCCCAGGAAAGGGGCCATGACCTGAAAGGGCACGGGGAACTTGTGGTTCTGGCCAGGGCTGGCCAGTCACCCAGAGACTCAGCAGGAGCTGATGAACAGCAGGAAGACCTCGGACTAAATGTCACCATTGGAATGGACACTCAGACTGTGAGGGTGTAAAAGCCCAGAGATTCCTTTGTTTGGGGGTCCCTCCCCAGAGGCACCAGCTCGACCTGGTGTCACTGCACCACAATTCAGTTACTTAAAGGATCTTGAGGGGAAGCTGTGTGAGGAGCGGCTGAGGGCACTTGGTCTGTTCAGCCTTGGGGAGAGGAGCCTGAGGGGAGACCTCACTGCAGTTACAACTTCCTTGGGAGGGGAGGAGGAGGGGCTGGCACTGATCTCTTCTCTGTGGTGAGCAGGGACAGGACCTGAGGGAATGGGATGAAGTTTTGGGGGGGGGACGTGGCTGGGTTGGGTATTAGAAAAAACTCTTCCCCCAGAGAGTGGTTGGACACTGGAACAGGCTCCCCAGGGAAGTGGTCACAGCTCCAAGGCTGACAGAGTTCAAGAAGCAGTTGGACAATGCTCTCAGGCACATGGTGTGACTCCTGGGGATGGTCCTGTGCAGGGCTAGGAATTGGACTTCGTGATCCTTGTGGGTCCCTTCCAACTCGGCATTTTCTCTGATTCTGTGATTCTGACTCTACTGTGGGATACCTGTGGTACAGCCGGTGAGGGAAACCTGTCTGACTGTGTGAGTGTGGGGTGTGCAGGGAGTCAAGCAGGGCACCCATTGGGTCACTGGAGCCACCTGCTGTGAAGGGGCCTCAGTCCCAGCAGTGACAGCCTGGGGTGGTGTGAGTGTGACTGCCAGAGTGGCTCCCGGATGGTCAGACAGGAAAGTTTCCACAACACCCACTATGGCAGCATGTGGTTATGCTCTGTTGTACAGGTTTCAAATCCGTTTTATATAATCACCAGAAAGACACAAGTGACCACAGAATGCTTTTAAAGAAGATGTGTTCACCTTTAAACTGTGGTGGCAGAAGCCTAAAGACTGTGGATGCAACACAGTAGATTTGGCTTGGCCTTTAATGGTTCCTTTAGTACAAACTGGAAGAGTAGGTGTTAGCATCCATGCACAGATTGACCTTTTAAAGGATAAGGACCACATGAATTCATACTGTTCTTCCATATGAACTAATTTCAGAGTCAAAAGGTAGTGTTGGTGCTGGCTAAGGAATTCAGTGACAGTGTTCTCTTTGCTTAGAGCTCTACTGGAAAAGGCAGTGCCACAGTGGTGTTATTAATGTAGTACAACATAATTTTTCATTTAGTAAAACAATTTAAATGGCATAACATACTGCTGCTTTCTGAAATATATAGAAAGGATTGTAACTCTATTTTTCTGATGCAAACTTGATTTTAAAAAAATGAAATGTTAGTTCCCTAAGTATGAATTACTGCTTTTCCTGGGAAGAGGATGGAAATGTCGACTACAAAGTAATGGTGCTTATTTTGAGTTGGCTTTTTCAGTGGAAAGACACACATCTGCTTTTAAAAAATTTGACTATATTGTCTCCAGTATTCTAGCACGGAAATTTATGTCAGTATGGTTAATGTTTTTAAGTGACAGAGGCAATTACTGCTTACATAAAACGTTTCTGAACAGCATTAAAACTACTGATTTCTGTTTAAAAGTGGGTCTATTTTAAGTTTAGGTCCTGCTGGGGTTGGCACGCAGATAGGACACAAATCTTGGGTCTTGTACGAAGTTTAGTAGGAATGGAAGCAGATGCATCTTTGAGTGTGCCAAGTTTGGGCCTTTCGTTCTGACTTGCCCATGTTTGTTTGAGTTGGGACAGTGCCAAGATACTCCCTGAAGCTGGGTGGGTGCTCAGTATCCGTGTACAGTACGTGCCTACCTGCTTACCATCCTTGTACTCTTTTGGGTGGTGCATACAGTACAGGTGGCAAGTGGACATGGTGATCCTGAACTTCTGTTCAGGCACGTGCTGTAATTCCATCAGTTCCTCTGGTATGCTGGGGCAGGATGTTCCTACACACGGCAGTGATGCCATGGTCCTTCTGGTGAACACATGTGAGTGTGAGAGATGTATTTCAGAGGAATCTCTCAGCAGAATACCAAATGCTGCTGTTACTTGAACTTCTTTGAACGGAAAAGGGTAAACATTGTATTGTACGTAACAAAGCAGAAGGAAGTAATTTTGCGTGAAAGGTTAGTAGTAAATATGTTCAAAATAAGCCTACAGATTTCTGTTTATCAAAAGTGAACTAATGTAAGACCTAAAAGATAATTGTGGGGTCCCTTTTTTTCCCCAGGGACTTCTACAGAGGCACAAGAGATAAGGTTCCTCCTGCTCTGAACATCTGAGTATTAGAAGAGGTGTTGCCAGCCAGTACTTGCTGTGTTAGTCTCTTGTTGCCAGAGGTGGGACTGTGCTGGGACTACATTTGCTCTGAGCAAGAGAGGAATTTGAAGTGTGGTGCAGGCAGCAAATACTCCTTTCTTCCTCCCACTCTCCAGCCACCGCAAACCCTTTTTGCAGGACCTGTGTGCTCCTGTTTGCAAGTATCGCAGAAGATTTGGGAGGAGGCTTTTGCTGCCCTAGACAAACTGGAATGTGTTTTCCCTCTGTCAGCATACTTAGTGAATGCAGCTTGTAGCATCTTAATTCTCTTGGTCAGTTTTACAAGGAATGTGGAAGGCCTGACCTGCTGTTAGGATAACATGGAAAGTCCTGTTGAGTTGAGTTTCCTAAAAAAGCGTGCAGCCTTGTTCCATTCTCAGTGATTCACTGTCAGAGAGCTGCTGACATCTGTACTCAGATGTCTTCTGCCACCAGTCTTTGAGAACAAAGTGTAGTGCTAGAGATTATTTTTATACTTTGAGATATGATCTGTTGAGATCATGCTTGGACACAACTCTTAATCAATTCTCTTGTAAGTGAAGCCAGAATGTGCTGAAGTATTCACCACTCACATGTGGGAATTAAGTTGGTTTTGAGCTGTCCTACCGATCACTTTCTCCATGAGAAGTATGAAGCTGTAAACAGGGTTTATGTCTTTTCAGTGTCAGATATTCAGAGGCAGTGTTACCCCTTGGTTGGGAGAGATATTTGGGAGTTGGAATATCTTTTCTCTGTTCCAGATGCTGCTTTTGACTTGCTTCCTGACCTTTTCACTGCTTGGTATTTTTCAGCCCCCGAGACTTGTCAACTGTTCTGCATTTCTTTGTCCACTGTGCATCACTTGACCCTTCAGCTTCCAGAGGCTTGTAATTGCCTGGTCTGTAGTTTTGTATGCTTCTCCAGATAATTACAGCTGATTTTCTGCTGTATGCAATTTATCTCTAGCATTGCCGGTTTTAGAGAATAACACACTTGAAGGGGAAGTCTGGGCAGACACCTGGAAGATGAAGGACCACTCCATTCTAATCATAGTATCGTAGAATAGTTTGAGTTGGAGGGGACCTTTTAAAGGTCATCTAGCCCAACTCCCCTGCAATGAACAGGGACACTTTTCACTTTTCCAATCACATGGGTAGCAGCAAACTTATCTTCCAACTGTGTGCTGCCATGTGAGGAGAAAGCTGAGGGCATATATGCATAACAGGTAGCATGCAAAAGCATAACAGAGACAGTGTTATCCTTGGAAGTTGCTCCCTAAGTCTTCAAAACCCTTTCTTGTGCTGTGATGTTTTGTTGTCACTGCTAAATCAGGCGTGGTATATCTGTACCTGAGAAAAGATAACCAGACAGATTGTGTGCAAACATCTGTCAGTCACACAAGTCTTCTACAGGTGGATTCCATCTCCACTCAAAAAAGGTAGTGGGATTAGGAAGTGATGGAGAGAACGAGGTGTCATTTCCGGCTGTCAGAAGTGCTCTTAGCTGTGCAACTGCATTATGCCTCCTGCTGCCACAGCAGTGGCATAAGAAGGATTTGCCTGAATGCTGCTGCATGGATTTAAACAGAATAGGACCGAATGGCAAAGGCAGCAAAAGTTAAACCTGTGACAGTTAGTGAAAATGCTGATCTGACAGCATGATGCTGCAGTAACAGAGCTGCTGCGGTTGCTTTGCTTTTACAGCACTGTGTACGTATGCTAACACTAGTCACAATCACAGAAAATAAATATACACACACAGAAGTGGATGTTTTCAAAAGTGCCTCACAGAATTTCACTAATTTCCATTGTAATTCACAAGAAATTGAATATCTTGTTATATTCTTTATTTGGGCTATTCGTAGCTGCACTTGAATTTCTGTAAGGAAACAGTAGGCTTGTAAAGGTTCGGCTACTCTAGGAATATCTGTAGGATGGTTCTGGCATGGAAATGCAAATCTGGTGTTAAAGAGTATTTGACCAAGACCTCAATTTTCTGGCAAAATTGTTGGGTCTTGGTTTTCACACTGATCCCAAAATGCATTGAAAAATAATGGAAGTCTTTCCCTTAGCTTCATTGGGCAGTGGATCAGGCCTTCTACAGCCTTGACTGCTGATAACACTTCTCATAGCTTTTTACTGCCTAAGTAGTAATTTTTGGTCTGTAGAACTGAAATTCTTTCAAGCAAAATATATTCAGGCTGTCCCTGACAGGACAAAAATGGGAGTGGGGATTGCAGAACAGCCAGATGATCTGTGATTAGGAATGTTACTGCTGGTGCTACAAGAGGTTTCTCAGATGTCTCGGAAAACCTTTTGGATAAAAGTATGATGTCTTTTCTAAAAGTTTGTGGAGGAAAACTACTGGCAAGTACACTGCTGCAGCTTTTAAAAAGAGCAGGAAAGGAATGCTGTAAAATATATCCTTGCAAGTGACAGAACTTGAAACATGCTCTCGAAATGTGCATCTTGTGAAAATGGTTGCTAAGCACTTGCAGAAAGTCAGCTCTCTTATTAAGTATTTTTTACCTCTTTGACATATTTTTTCCTTCCATGTGCAATATCCTGTTGACACAACAGATGAGTAGCAATTGATTTGAAGCACGCTGATGGTGAAAAATAGGCCAGTCTTTTGCTTCCTGCAGCAGTTGCTCAAAAACATGTGCCTGTGTTGTAGCAGAGATTCAGGTGTCTTGAGGCATCTCACAAGCAAGATGAATGTTGACAGGATTTTCAAATGCTAAGTGGATTTATGAAGTTGTTGAAAGACTAAATCAAGAAGTATCCAAAGGAAACATGCTGGTCAGAGGCAGCACTCTGTACCTGAAGGATACTGATAAACTCAAGCACTTATGCTCTGTATAAGCTTTTGGGAAACAAGTAGAAGGGAACCCAAAATTTGACATCACTTGGAAAGTGAGTTACATCTCTTCATGTGAGTGTTGAAGTATTAATCTAATTTTATAAGTCTTTGTGTCACAAAGACTTTTATGAATTTTGCATGTGTATATGTATTTGGCAGATATATTCATCAATGACCAAGCCAGTTGTTGCTGCAAAACTGCAGCCTTTTACTGGCTATCTGTTAATGTGTCTGACATGGAGAAGTCATCTCTGCTCAGTTTCTGTTGCCTGCCCTTTTGGGAGGGCAAGGTAATTCCATGTTTTGACAGGCTGGAGGAGTACAGTCCTGGGGCAGGCATTGTGATGGCTTCTCACATTTATCCGTTTTGTGCCAGGCCGACGTTGGGCTGCAAAGAACCTCTACGGCATTGGAGCAATGGTGAAGATGAAGAGTTACTGGAAGTGAATGCTGATGGTGTTTTGCATGCTTGAAATGTGCCATCTTAGCCATGAGAAATTTCAGTGAGCAGAAAAACACTGACTGCAAACCACCAGGGTTTCTTGCCAAACAGATCATCTTCGTGCAGTCCTGTGACTGTTCTTGTAACTGGATTTGGTGTGCTTTAATGACTTTGACTATTTTCTGGCAAAATACTGGGATCTGGAGGAGCTGCCCAATTCCATAATTCAAGTATTGAGTGAGTGGTAGCTGAGGAGAAACACTTCCCTGCTTTCCGTGCCTGCCACCGGCACAGACCTTCCTCATTGGCAAGGAGAACCTAAGTGCAGTTATTTGCCTTCTAGACAGACTAGTGAGAGGCAAATGCCATTAAGGGAGCAGAAAAAAGTTGGATTGAAACCAGTAGTGGTAGGTGGCGAGGGTCTCCACAGACCAGGAGATGTTGATACAGAGGCCAGCGTGTCAGGGAATATTTCTCATGTTGTTTGCTTTGCGCTCCTGATGTCCCGACAAGCCCAGGAGAACGAGCCCACAGGCAGCCCCAAATGAGTATATTGTATAGCATTTATTCAGTTCTGGTCATTACCTAAACTGGACGTTGGCCAAGTCAGTAGAGTTGACTCTGGCAGCGAGTACAAGTTGTGTTTCCCCTTCAGAAGATGAGTTTGAGGAATATGCTCTTTAGCACTTGAAAATGCATGGCTTTCTGCCTCGTCTTATGGGAGTGAGAGGACTTGGAGTATGTTGATGTAATTCCACACTTTGTCACGTGTTGTTTACATACTGTTTGCACCTCGCTGTTCTCTGCATCAGTGCCAGCACCCTGATATTTCTGCAATTTATTTTTATGATCTTAGTGTTGAAACAGCTGTAAAAACAACTAGTGAAAGTGAACCAGCTGCTGGAATTTCTGATTCCAAGTCTGGTTGGTAGTAGGCAGATATTGAAAGGGAAGTAGAGATGAAAAACAACAAATAAACTTAATTGCAGGACTAACTACAATTCCTTAAAAAAAAAACAAAACAAACCACAAGTTAGGTGACTGAACTTCTAACTGCTGAAGAGAATAAAATCACTAATGAGTGAAACAACACAACTTTTTTGTACAGAATATGTCCAAGAGTATACTACTACTTTAAAGGACATCTTACACTGTCCTGTGAAGTCTTCAGAGCAGTAGAATTGTCATCTCTCCTACACCTCATTTGTTTTAGTATCTCAGAAGTAGTTAGATATAGATTTTACCAAAGAGATAAGAGTGTCTTAACATTTTTCCTGGCTTGATAAAATGCACCTACTTACTTTGTACACTTCTGTTGACACCAGCGAGATGTGACTTTGTGAAACAAAATTAAAAAACCCATATCCTCCAATTAGTTTTAACTTTGGTAGTTAGATTCTTGTTTGTGATCCAAGTGTAATGGGGATCTGCTGTCCTTAACACTGCAGTGATACACATAATTACTGTATTTAAACTCTTCTTTTGTTCCTGCCTTGCTACTGACCCAAGCAGCAGAGATTAACTGATCAGGTTAGCAGTTGTGCACCAAGGAGCACAGGGTAGCCTGTGGGTAGTGATTTTATTCCTTACTTTTTTCAGTTGCAGTAATTTACCTGCTTTCCTTAAAATACTTGCTAATTCACTTGCTAAGGGTATGAGTTTGGAGGGCTGCTTCTTGACATCTACTTTGGTCCGTCCAGAAAACAGCAGCATCCAAGAGATTTCTGCTTGTATTCAAAAAATGCCAATTATGAGTTGAGTGCATTTGCTTTTTTAGAGACTGATCTCATATAGCACAGGTAAGTCTGCCCTAATTCCTGAGTCGTGTTCAGCACCCATGGTGGTAGGTAGAGGTGTAGGGTGCAAGTCAGCTTAATAAAGCCTGCCCTTCCTGGCAAAGGGAATGAAAAATACTACAAGAGCCCAGACCACCTTAAAGTGTGAGCACATGTTTATTAACAAGGCACTGAGAAAGCAGGCTGTTAATTTTTCTAGTGGTAGCTGAATCTCCATTTTTATCTCTGGGTTGGAAGGGGGCATCGTTCAGTGCAGAAACTCACTGCAGCATCTAACAACTCTGCAGCCCCAGAGCTGCAGTCTGCAGAGTGTGACCACTGATGGTGTGTGTGCTCACAGAAACTCTTGATCAGTGTGGTCCCAGGGTTTATCAGCTGGATCGTTCTTGCTAGGATGGAATTGTAACCACAGGCACAAAAGAAAAAATCTTTTATCTGCTCTGCAGCGAGCCAGACACGTTTGTATGTTTTGCAGGGACACTTAGCTCAAGTAAATCTAACAGTACAAGTGTTCTGGGTGACTCCAGGTGAACCCTAAAGAGGCAGGAGAAAGATTTGCTTTTTCTCAGAAGAATACCAGGTGATCTGAGTTTTGATCCTGCAATTTGTGCTTTGCAGCGAAACCTCTGTGCTTGTGTGGTGGCCCATTAACCTCAGTGGCACAGGGCAGTGGAGAGTTTTAATCACAGGGATCAGATTCCAGGATCCAGGCCCAAGCAGGGACGTGACAACAGACTGCGTGTGGGTATTAAAAGCAAAAGCTGTAAACACACAGCAGAGATGGCAACTGGAGAAGTTATTCCAAAGGAGGATGTGTGAGCAGTAAGAAAGGAGCCAAAGGAAAAATGGGCTGAAAACCACTCCTGACTGGAATCTATTGATCTATTTACCACTTCTTGCTTTATCGTATTGCAATTTATTTTACAATGATGTAACACTATCCAGATAAAGTACTTGTTTTAATTGTCAGAGGGATGGTCTCATCTGTCAGATGAATGTGTATCTCCATTTCCACTCTGCCTTAGAAGCTGAGTGCATACCCTGGCAATGCTGCTATTTACTATGTTCAGAGACTATCATTGCAATATAGGGGACCAGAACAGGAGTGCCAGGCTTCGACTCACCAGTCTACTTTGCCAAAGTCAGAACATGAAGCTTCAGTCTAGGTTTTCTTAGTCAGAGATGCCTTTTTCCTGCAGCATCTAGAATATTTTATTCTTTTCCCACCCTGATGTTTAGAAACAAGAAATACATTACCTATGAAATTGGCTTTCCCAGGCCCTAACAGCTGTGCAGGCTCCTGACTAGGCAAGAAAGACTGCCAGTGGTCGTCTGGAAAGAAAAGAAACATGTTGTTCTTCAAGCACATAACAGACAGTGAAATTTCACCGTTGATTTTGCACACTGATGTGTTTGTGGTCATAGTCACATTTTATTCTGTTTAGGTATACACTATTTGGCACACGTAGGTCTCAGTTTGCTTTGTATTTCAACCGGAAATATCAGAACATGCAACTCGAAATCCCAAGTTTGTTGAATTCTAGACTTTATAGAGGATCAGAGCCTTTTGACCATGAAGGTTAAGCAGTTACTACATGATTATATGTACAAAATCCATCAGGAAGAGTCGTGACTGCCCAGATATGGTAAAAAGTATCATTTTAACGAGGCCGCAACACCACGTGAAACTTTGTCAAGTTTAATTCCACAGCTCAGCTCTAGTTTTGACATAGTTCTTGAGCCTTAAATTGATGGGCCAAAATTCTCCATGATTTGCAAAATGTCTATAATAAGCAGCTGGACACACTCATTTCAGTCAGGGGGTTGCTTGTGTAAGGTGATATGCAGCTATTCTTGCATTTTCTGTCACCATTCCAGTAAATGGACTTCAGGAAAAAGAACCAAAAACCCCAACAAAACCTCTTTGTGTGGTGGGTTATATTAAGCCTTGGTGAAGCAGAGTCTTCTTTAATATGAACTTGGAAGCCCCAAACCTGTGCAGGAATATTAAATGGGGAGGTCCAGTAGTGATAAGCATGCTGCTTTCCTTGATCTGAAGGTGCACTTGTAAGTTCATTCCTTGTTTTACTGCCTGTAGTCCAGCAGAGCTCACCACAGGAAACAGCTGATGTCTTCTTCAGTGCTGGTCAGAGTGTCTACATGGCACTTGAACAAAACTTTTGCCCTTTTGCCTGCTTTTTAGCAGTTCGTTATTATTATTGCATTTTATAGGCAAGTAATAATTCTCTCAGCTGATGGAGTGTGCTAGTATGGGAATAAGCAGGCAGATGGGAAGTGCTTTCCTAACCTTTTCTTTCCTTGTAGTTGAGGTGCGTTTCTTTTCCAGCTGTGTTGAAAGGAGCGAGTTACTGCCTGGATGATAATCTAATTATTTTACCTTTCCCTCTTGTTTGCTCAACAGGAGAGTTGCTCATTCCCAGTATGGAGGAACACAATGGCTCTTCGGAGACTCCCCCACTGAGCCAAGGGCGGCACGTTGCCATTAAGTGCGGGTGGCTGCGGAAGCAAGGAGGCTTCGTCAAGACCTGGCACACACGTTGGTTTGTTCTCAAGGGGGACCAGCTTTACTATTTCAAAGATGAAGATGAAACCAAGCCCTTGGTAAGTGAAAGGAGGAGACAGGATGGGAGGTGAGGGAGGAAAATAAGTTAATGCAAGCAGAACTGTCCGGTGTTCAAAGAACCAGATTTCTCCATCTCTTTGACTGACTCTCTATTGGATTTGGGCTTTTCATTATAGTGAACAGAACAATGAGTCAGGCCTTGGCAGCTGGTGTGGTTTCTCCATCAGATTTGTTTCTAAAACTCCCTTTTCCAGGTCAGGTTTTCTCATTTCAGCATTTCAAAAATATACATAAAGTTCAAGTAGCAGAAGTCAGTCGGATGGGCTTGACTGAGGCAGATGAATAAACTGTATTTGAAAAATTACTGCTTTTTTTGTTTTTCCACTTACAATGTGGAGTATCTCTGCTGTATGTCTTCCCAAATAGGAAATCCCCTAAGACTGTAGCCTGAATGCATTGCCATCTGTAATACAGAACAGACTGCTGTTTGCTGCTTGGTTCTGTTGTGGTGATTTACTGCTCCTTACTCCTCATCTATTTTCCTATTTATTTAGCTTTTCCACCACCATGCTTTAGGGCTGCCTGTCTCTAGAATGCTATATGAGTAGAGAAATAATGCTGCCTCTTGGGTCAGGGCAGGCCTGAGCCCCGTGATAGTAAGTTAAGAAAGATCTTGTGCTAGCACCTACAGGAATATGATAGTCTTAGTTTCTTAGATGCTTGTGACTTGAGAAAAAGCTCTGACATCTGTGAGTTACTTCTGTGCAGATATTAAAATATAATAACCACACTCGTGGTTTTTGTGGCTACTGAATTTCTCATGGTATGTATTTATGTGGAATTTCACAGGGAGTTCTCAGAGGCATAAACCCCATCTAATCTAGTTCCCTGTATGGAACAGGTCATGACACTTGGTCGAGTTTTACAGCTTGCATTGTAGTGCACATGTTTAGGAAAAGTATTCAGTCTTGAGGTAATTGTTTCCAAAGTTTGAGTTAATTTCTAAGTACCAATTTCACAGCCTTGGTAGCTGTTTTCCCTTAAAATTATCTCAGATAAATAACACACTGTATATTTACAAATTTTATGTTAGGATTACTAATTTGAATACGAAATAGCCAATAACTTCTGGGAAATACAATGTATCTTTCCATGTATGTATTTTGGCAATTAAGAGTGAAAAAAGCAGCCATCAAAATAAAAATGTTTGCAGGGCAGATACTCAGTTTCCAGAATATAACTCTACCTCCTAGCACTTGACATCTGCCAGTGTGTTTGCATGTAAAGACTTCATGACTTTTTGAGAGCTGGCACAATGCTGTATAGCATGGAGCTTTCTACAGCACTGTGGAGCCCAAATTATCTTCTCGTCTGTCTCCTGCTGACCTGTGGGATGACTTCAGAAGATCCTGTTGACTTTGCTACTTCCCTTTGTGAAATGGAGGTGGTAATTCTGATCTTCTGATACCTGTGATAATTAGGTAGCAGCTGAATTAATAACTAAAAGTTTATTTGAATTTTCCACTGAAGTCTCAAGTAAGTTCATGGAGACACCTAGAGATACAAAGTGGGGTGGGAGAAGTGCTGAGAGAAGTGTAACTTAAAATATGCCAGTAGGTTTGGAAAATTAATGGGCCTGTCCAAATTAGGATCAGTCAATATCTCACCTTAGTGTATTTTCTGGAATGTTTCTGAAGAAAACTGCACAAGTGTCAGTTCCTGAAATATGTCCCAGGTTCAGTGCCATATACAGAAATGGTTTTTTCCCATTACACTGAAGGGTTTGCTGCATTAACTTTGACAAGAAAATCACTATGACCTTCTGGGAACCCTGTTGTTCTTGCTGTGGAGAGCTAAAGCAAAGAACACCACTGATACCATGAATTTTCAGTGCATAAGGTTATCATTAGGAAATGGCAAGAGGTATTTTGTTATATTTACTATGTAATATTGGTTCTGTATTTATTATGAATACCTGTTTGTTCACTACTGGATTGTGCAGTCTGTATAACATACAATAATTCTTCTAGACAAAAACATAATGGAAGAAGGTTAATGAGGTTTTGTTCCAAAATGGATTGTAGTTTTTATTTTGCTTACTGGTTGGTTGTATTTGGAAGGAGGCAGAGGGTGTTGGTTACTCTCACTGAGGAATGTTCTAATTGCACACCTTGTGTATATATATCTAAATGGAAGGTGGCAGTACTATAGCTGGAGAGGACAAGACAAGCCAGTGGGCTTATGTTCATAGCCTTAATGTGAATTAGAGAAAGGCAGAATTCAGCTTCTGCTGGAAATGCAGTAAGTGTCCTGAGCATTTGGGCTTGGGTTCTGTTTTCAGTCTGTACCAGAAATTACGCCATGATGTTTGTGTTTTTGAAAGTGAGGGAGATGTGAATGGAACCGAATTTCAGAAAAATATTGTGATCTGTCAGACTTTTTATTCTTTAAGTGACTGTGTATAATGGGAGGAAAGAGAGGAAGGAACATTTTGTATCTAAACCATCTCAATGCTTTGGAATTCCTGAAGCATGCTCATTTCCTGCTAGTGATAGTGATAGCTACCACATATGCTTTAGTCAGTATGTGTACATCTCCTTGGTGTCAAGAATATTAAATTTAAAAGTCATTAACTATCAGTATGAGTGTGGGGAATTCTCTCTGCCAACCTGTGCCTTCAGGCACACAGAGCTGGTGAAGAACAACAGAAGAAAAAAGCAGTACACAACTGTTAGTCTCATAGTCAAGGTCAGAGAATTGTCATCGATTCTCTGTTATCATCAAACACAAGAATCTTTCCCTAGTAATGTTTTATCAGTAAGAATAGCATCTATCTTTTGCTCTAATATCCTTGAAATATCTCTGAGGATCTGGCAAAAATGGCATTTCTGTTTACTGATGTGGGTATGGATAGCAATAATCTAGTTAATTCCAGAAGACAAAAAACATAATAAGCGAGCAGCAAACCACGTGAAGGAATAAAATCTGATTTCTGATAATTCTGTTATCTTGACTTCTTGGAAGTGATAATGGATTTACTTTGTTAATTCTTTATACTGTTTTGTGCTGTAGAAAGCTAGTATTATGCTAGATGTGAAGGTCAGCTATCCAAGCTTGAAATGTGGGCAGCTGAAAGAAGCAAGAATTTAGCATTCCCTGTTCCACAGTACAGCTGTTGTTTAAATGCAGCCCATGAAAATGCATTTCTTGCTTTCTTCTCTCCTATGGTTAACTTCTCCAGCTGTGTCGGGGTTGACTTGGTCTTAACTGAATTTGGGAGGAGGAAGTCAGTGGCTTCTCAGTGAGACAGCTTGCTTTTTCTGTGGTTTTGTGAGCAGCAGGAGGGAGCTTTGAAGCACTGTCTCCTTGTTGCAGTTTTGCTGTCTCACTCTACTGCTGTTACTGAGGAAGTGAGTTTATGGGAGAAAAGCTTGGTAACCTGTGCTGATGGAACATCATTGGTATTAGGTTGTAAATGAACAAGAATGGGCAAGCTCACCCAGTCTAAATAGCGTTTTTGGTTTAGGCTCCTGTTTAATATTGTTGTGATTCAGCTTGGCTTATGGACTTGGATCTGAGATGTGCTAAGTAGAGACATCTTGAAGAGCTCTGAACTACCCCTCAGGAAACACTTGGTGTATGCCTGAAAGCAGACAGTGATCTGCTGCTATTTCAATCTATATCCCATCCTGAACATTTTATTGTGCAGTTTTTATCTTGAAGATCTTACTTAGCTCCCAAGTGTTTGGCTTGAGTAATGCTGAACAGTATTCAGTGGCTCACAATATCTTAGTAAGACCGAAGTGGAAAAGTGTGGAGCTTGAATGTGGCATTTGAATTGGTCTTTGACTGAAAGTGAGTAAGTGGCAGCTGCAATGTTAAGTACAGGTTACTGTTTGTAAGAGAAAGGCAGTCTCTGATGTACAAAAAGACTATAGAAGTATTGCTTTCTGTCAAAATCATAGAACAAATCATAGAATGGGCTGGGTTAGAAGGGACCTTAAAGATACATTTACCAGCATTGTTTATTGGGGTGGGTACACCTTCTTTAAACTTCCTTTTCTGATTATCATACTCATAGAAGCCCTTCTTTATTATTCTTTTCTCTGTGTCCCCTGCCAGGTTCAGTGCTTCCCATTAGATATGATTTGTATAAAAATTTAATTGACAGATAAATCCATTTAACAGCATGAATAGGAATCTTGACAAATTACACTTGCATTTTTAAATTAAGATAAAGCTTCGAATGAATGTAAATAGAAATTATTATGATGATTGCATAATTTGAAGTTTAGCCTGTCAGTAGTCAAAATCCTTCAGAATTAGTATTAAATATGATTAAAGGTTGAGCATCATGGGTTTTTATAAGTTAAAAGGGAATGGGTAAGGTTTCTGTGTGAAGGGTGAAAACCTAATGGTCCCTGCACTTCAAAACTGCATCACAAGAAGTGGCCATCTCTCCTTACTGCCTAGACCATTTTCCATCAGAGAGATCAGAGTGTGCACTCTGGTACTTGTCTCTGGAAAGCAACAAGAACCAGATTTTGTGTAAATACTGAAGAGCAGCATTGTGAGTGAAACAACTCCTCGGTAGATTTTGCTATGATTTGTAAGAGCAGCTCCCTCAGTGTTGCTGGGGGAAGGAAGGATGGTAAAGCACCAAGTCTCTGCACACTTGGCTTTGTAAGCCTTGCTCAAAACTCCACCTTTCACAAAGCAAATTCAGGGACTCGATGTGAAAACAGCAAGGAGTGTCCAAACCACTGATGATGGGGGTTTTTTTTCCATTTCTAGGCAAAAACTTGCTGTTAATCTGGGAAGTTAGAAACAGTTTGGGATGGACATGTGCTGCTGGGTGAGCCTTTGCCTGTGCGAACCCTATTGTGAACTGTAAATGAAATTATGCAGGTGTCAAAAAAAATGGGGGGGTTGATAGAAAAATCAATTTTCTCAGGAATTTCGCTAGAAACTCAATATGCTAGATGAAATTAAATAGGATTTTCTTGACATCAGCAGTGATGTTTGCCAGTAATGAAAGGATTTATCTGAAAGGGTTTCAGCTGTTGGCTATTGGATACATTTTTTGAGGGTGGTAGAAACAAAACTTAAAAAATAACCAAAAAGCCTCCACACAAAAATAAAAATCCATCAGAAAGCACACCTTAAATGCTTCATGTGAATGCAGCGGTATGGAAGGATGTCCAACACACCTTAGATGAGGGTTTTAAAAAAGTCAGTCTGGAGCGTCATCTCTTCTTTATTTTCTTTCCCTTCATGGCTTTTGACTTTGTGTAAGCTCACTGAAGTAAGGTACTGCTCACTGCAGTTTTGCATGTCATGCAAACTGGAGACAGATTTTGTGTTGGTCACGTGTTCCTGGTGTAATGATACTTCCTGTTTTTTGAAACGCTTAGTTAGGGAAGAGAAGCCTCTGTGTAACCTACCTTTTTATTTATGACAAGTGCTTTTTTTTTCCTTTCTGATCATTCTCGAGCTCCATCCACTGAATGTAACGTCTCGCAAGTTTTACGTAGAAAATTTATCTGCTTCATTGTGTCACTGACTGAGTTTCACACGAGGCAAGAAGAGTTGTGTCTTGTCTTATTGTGAGTAGCAGAGTTTTATGCTTTTTTTCTGTTTGAGACAGAAACAGGTATGGCATGGTATGGCAATAGGAAAAGTGATCTGAAGCCTGGTCTTCCTCATGCAGTGAACTGCTGCAGTGGGGGCTGTTCAGTGCAGAAAGTGAAGTGAAAGCCCCAAAACCGATTTGGCCCTTTTTATGGGTTTTCAGAGAATGGCTCCTCAAGTATATGAGTATAATCAGGCTTTTGCAACTAAAGCAGTGAAGTTTTTGGAATACAGGAATTAAGGATAGGTGTTAGCTTTTACGTGCAGTAGACAGTTCTGCTATTTTTAATACCTGTGTGCCTTTGTAAGTGTTTAAGTAATTTACTGCTGCAGGTTTCAGCAACTTTATTCATAGAGACACACTTTTTTACTTCAATGATTTATGTGTTTTCAAGGGTGTAATACACTTTGGTCAGTGGATACCCATGGGAATTCAGTACATGAGAAATTAGTGTGATAAGGCTAAGTTCATTTGAAACCAGAGTCTTTCTAGTGCCATTATTCTGCTGCTGGGAAAGAGTTTCTCAAATTTACAGGGCTAAATTTCTGTTCTCAGCCTGAGATAAATAGCCACAAGGTCCATTACTGAGGTACTCAACTTGGAGGTGATCAACTTCCAACTTTAATCCCCTTTTCTGCTTCTTTCAGACCAAAAATAAACTTGAATTTTCAGTAGTTGTTCTTTGTTTTTTTTTTTTTCCCCTTTGAAAAACTTTGAAGTCCTTGGGTTCAGCCCAGTAGGAGTCTTAAAAAATTTCACAGTAAGAAAAAAGGTTTCTCCTCAAGCATTCACTACCGCATTAATTACAGGAGTGTCACTAAACACTGTGCAAAGCTATGGATTCTGTGCCAAAATCAGGCAGTTCTTGCTACATGCTTTGCCCCAGCTTATGCGGTTGGAAATTCTGCTGCCCTGTGAAGATGGTTTTTAGGTTTCAGTGCAATGCAAGGAGTATTCAGTGTCTGTTTTAGTCAGCTTTGCATGCAGCAGTTGTGTCATTGCTGTGACTGTACTGGCAACATCTGCAAACTGCTCTATGCTGCTGTTATACCGATTTGTTTAAATCTGTGCACGCTTCATTCCCGAGGGCTTGTAGCTTTTCGTTTTCCCTGAATTTGACTGAGTTTTCAAAACAGCTCTCAGGTGCAGTCTTTGTCCTTCATGCATTGCTGCTCTTCTCTTTCTTCAGATCCAGCTCTGGCCCACACTTCCCAGGGGTCTTCTTTTGCCTTGGAATATGTTGACTGGTGAAATAGCTTCCCCTCTCCTCTCCCGGTGCCTGTAATGTTCATAAAGAATGAGTTGTATAGTTGTTGCTCTCTAACATAGTTCAGTGTCTCCATCCCATTTGACAGCTTGGAAAATAACAGAATTAAATGGTTGCCTTCCTATTCCCCATGCCCCCAGCAGTTCCCAGGTGCCTGAGTAGACCTTCAGTTTAAACTAAAACTAAAAGTTTGTAACTGTTTTCCATAATCAGCCTCTTCAATGCGTTTTGACACACACCTGCCCCAAAACAAAACCAACAGTGAGCCTTGATGCTGTGCAAAGCTGAGGACAGGTGTGTCCCCTCTTAAGAGAAAGCTTCAGAAAAGCAGTCCAGTCACCAAAGTTCAAAATTCACTGAGTTGAGACAGTGTGGTAGGTGGGAAATGTGAACCTTTCATGGTGTTTGAACTTGTGCATTCCACTGGTACTTTCTGTTGTTATAACTGAACTCAGAAAGTCAGGATGGTAAAGAAAAGATGATGCCAACTGAGTGTACCTGTTTGTGTGGCAGGCGGTACAGCCCCAGGTCCTCTTCCAAAGCCATTTGGGAACAATAAATACTTGTTCCCAGACTTCTGTATCTTTAATCAATCCAAACTGGGAAATCAGTTTCAGTAAATATTTTTATAATGGAACAAAGCAAAAATGCCTCGTGGCACTGGTTGAAAATGCTAGCACCACTGACCCATGTGTGCATTCAGAGCTAAAGCTCTCAAGTATGCTACCATGTGTTGTATAAACTGTGTGTGTAATTATACTCGGCCAACACCTGCTGTTAGGTTGGAAAGGAGAGGCGCTCTAATAAGATGTAAACCAGCCAACAGCTTAATTTCAGTTCTTGGCAGCCAATGCATCTGCTTAGTCCAAATGTTCAGAGAACTGCCCCCACCTTTCACTTCATGGGACCAGGGAACTAGCTTGTTTGTAATAACTTGCTAACTCTGAAGTTCAACCCTTAGCATGCTTCACTGAGTTTCATGGATGAGCAGTACTTCCAAATGTAAGAGACCACTACATGGTACAGAGCTGCTTTTCCATGATGGTGGGGCTGCCCAGTCTTTAACCGTCTTCAGCTTTCTTATGCTCATACTATCTTTCCCTCCCTTCTTTCCTCTCTGTGTCTGGCTCGTGCCAGGATTTGGGACAGGGAAGAAAGGGGATATGCTGTCTATCTTCTTTTCTCTATTGACTGCCTGGTGAAAAGTGCATTTCTGGTGGATGATAACGAATATAGGTTAATGAAGTTTTGTGGAGAGGAGTAAGGACAGTGTCAGGCTGATGCTGGTTAAAAAACAGACCTGATATTACGTTGGATGGTTGTTATTGATTGTCTTCTTACCACCACCTTCTTGTCTGAAATGTGCTGATCTAAATTCCTAATCATGTCAGTGGTTTTGTATTATGAACTCCACTGCAGTGAAATGCCTTTTGTCATATTTAGTCAGACAGCAATGGTCTGCTCTACATGTTTCTTATTAGCTTTCCTTACTTAGCTTTCCTTACTTAATAGCAGCAGCAGCAGAGTAAATCAACTAACCTGAACACTGCTGACCAGACAGGTGAGGCTGTAAGGTGAAATTTTGTGAAAATCAATCTCCAAATGAATCTTTAAGTAAATGTAATGCTTTCTCTTTCAATATGTAGAACCTTAATAGTTCTAAAAGTTTTTTTTTTTTTTCCACACTCCCATTAATTTGGGCAGCAGAGGCTATGTGATGTTTGTTTTATTTAAGGAAAAACACCAGAGGTAATGAATAGATATGGATGGGGGTTTTTTTGGAGCCTGTCAGGTGAAATTCAGTAACATTTGATCAACTCATAACTTGGAGCTGCTGCTGCTAGCTTCTAGCTTAGCATATGCTATTGAGAGAATGTATGAGATGTGGAAAAGTTCATTTGGTTCTGTTATCCTGTGTAGGCCATGCTTAATGTCCCTTCATAAAGACATCCTAGGTGTACTTGCTTATTTCCTTGCATACTGTAAGGGACTGACTTAATAATGTTACTGTAAATGTAGTAGCTGAGAACTGATTCTAGCAATAATTTTTAGCAGCATTTGTGCAAGTCCACTGATTTCAGCTTGATTCAGCTGGACTGAATAAATACTCCTCTGAGTGACTTCAGGCTCTGCACATGAAAAATGACATGAATTCTATGGAAGTTCAAATGCAGCAATATGGTGAAGATGTGCTATGTAACATAAGCACCGTGAACAAAAAAAAAAGCCTTCCTTGGTGTCTCGGTCGTTAGAGCCTCTGGGTTGCCACGTGTTCCCTGATGAGCTGAGCCAGACATTTCAAATCCCTTCATACAGCCCAAGTTTATGAGAATGGCTTTCGCAGGTGGTATTTGTGTTGGCAGCCTCAGAATGGAGGCCAAGGGTTGAATGGTAACAGAAGCAGCTAAATTAACTTCTAATGCTGGAGGGACATCCTTTTCAGCAGGCTTGCAGCACAGAAGTTGAGCTAACAAAAACTTTCTGTTACTGCTTGGATGGACTGCAGAATAAAATCCATTAAAAGTCTATGCAGCTACCCACAAAGAGCTCCTGCTTGGAGTGAGTAATTGAAGTGTTTCCACTCTCTTACTCCTGAATAACAACCACAAGCAATTGAAGAGTACTGAGGACTTTCATAGACACAGGCATGCGTTTTGGAAGCTGGTTGACATAAACTGAGCATTAGGGTAGGGATCTGGTCCTGTAGGTGACAAGAAACAGACACAGGGCTGTGATTTAGGTATTATGAGCTGATGCTTTAGTGAGGCACTATATGTGCATTTGCCAGAATACAGTGGGGATCCCACAGGAACCTTGCGTGATGGCTCAGCAGTGGAGCCTTTCCTCACCTAATCCATAGGTTTCAGCTCTGTTTTGGGACTGCTCACTTGCCCCTTTTTTTTTCCTTTTGCGTTTCCATACCTGTTGCATCAAACTAAAGTTTTCCTTTCTTCCCATAAGGAAAGGAAATATGGCAAGCATCCTTTAGATTGGAGGGATGACTCTTCAGCCTTGAAATAGTGCTAGACAGGTGAAGGATGGGGAGCAATTAAAAGCCTGCATGCCATGGTCCTATACCTATTAATTACTGTGTTTCTGTCCTTACGCTATGAGGAACACTGAAGTCACCCTTCAGGCTGCCCTGGTGAGGACCAACTCCTTTTTCTGCCTGTTTAATCAGAGATTTAGTCCCTGGAAAATTAATTTGAAAAAGGACAAACACTCTAGCAAGAGGGGGAAAAAAAAGTCAACCACTTGAAAGAAATAGGGAATTATTTACATGTTTTGGAGCCCAGCGAGAACGAGAAACACTTGCAGGTTTTTTTCTTCTTCCTTCTTTGCATTTTCCTCACTTAAAGAGCAATAAATAAAGCTCCACATCTGAAGAAGAGGTTTAGTATTTGTGTGGAAAAAGGATATTGTTAAAAACTTCAATCTGTCATCCTTATTATTTGCCACATACTGCCTAGTGTTAGCATGCCAGATTTCCCCCAGGTCTTAAAAGTGATACCTATTCCATTGTATACCAGCAATTACTGAAAATATGTTCAGCTTCTGCAAGCTGAAAGCATATTTAGCTAATAATTTATATGTTGTGTTTCTCCTGATGCTTTTTTTTGCAAATGAAGTTGTTGCTCAGTACACTTTATTATAAAACCTTTCATTTCTAATACAGAATCACTAACTATGCTCACACCATCTCGGAGTGAGCTTCACAGCTTTTCTTGATGTCTTTCGTTTAATGCAGTATTACCTCTTCATCTGCATACTCTTAAATCCAGTATAATGATCTAGTTTCTAATAAATGAAACAGATGATGTGCTACATAAACCAGCTTTTTTTATATTTTATAGAAATAATCCCCTTCAACAGGCAAAATATTGCCTAGAGGAACTTTTTGGGAAAACACCTCATGAGAAATGCCAGTGTGATTGGTATTTGTTGCAGCTCCTGATAGTACATCTTTGAAGAGGATAAAGAGAAAAGGCAGACTGAGATTAATTTGTTTTCACAATTCCTTACATAAATGTTTAAGAGCAGACAGATTGGCCATGGGTAGAGCTTGGATGAGACATACAGAGGTGTTGGAAAAGGAGGTCTAACAATGTGAAGTTTACTGTGCTGTAAACTTCTTTTTGCCTCTCAAGAATGCCAGATCAGTCTCATGAGCATTAAGCTGACTTAATTTCCTTTAATGAAGTTGTGTTAAATTCCGTGCAGTGTCCAAACTCTCCTGTCAGTTGTCTTTCCTGGAGTGAAAAGCTACATGGGGATGAGGCTTAGCAAGATACGTGTAATAGTGAGCTCCTGGAGGTGCATTGTTGGCACGAGAGTTCACAGCTTAGTCTAGAAGAAGCTCAGTGTTAGATTTCAATCTCAGTCTAGGCTGTAAAACGTACGTTGCATTTAACTACCTATGGATCAACAGGAGATCTTTTTCCTTTTACTTCATAGGTTTGATTGTTATTCCAGGTGTGTTTCTTCATTTTCTGTCTGTATTTATGTAATGTCATTTATATAACCAGCACTATCCGGGAAAAAGAGGTACAAGTCATAGCTGAAAAAAGAAAACATACAGATCCTCTGCGTCAACTTTTTTTATGTACTGAAGTTTCTGGCTTTTAATTTTCTGGCCAATTGCCTCATTTTTAAATAGGTTAACCTAAGCTGAAGTGGAGGCTACAGAGGAAAACAAATCTTCAGTATTTTATAATGTGACAAAAAGAAGTGCATAAGGTAAGTTTCTACCCTCTGGCTCATACCAAGGTGAAGTAAAGCATTTCATGAGTAATCAAGCTGTTGTGAGCCAGTTGGAGACAAGGATTCATATGCATTATGTTGAAGACATGCTAAAGAGGAAATGGTGAGCGTTTTTCCTTAAAATAGTCTCCATTTTCTAGTAAAGCACTTGTTCCAATAAAAAGACTTCAATCCAGCAAATGTCAGTGCTATCACTGGCAGCCGTGGAGTAACCTTCACTGGGAAGATAAGGCCCAGTCCTTCTTGCTTCTCCTTTCCAAGCAGGAGCTTTACATTTTCCAAGGCACTTGTGAATTTTGACTGTGAAAACTCAGACTCCACTCTAGTGTGAAATCAAGATTTTAAAACCAGTGCATTGTGACCCTTGGTTTTATGTGATGTTTCTCACAAGACCTGTTTGTGATTGCAAGAAACAGACTGCAACCAATTTTAAAAACAACCAAGTGTGCATGCTGGTATTTATTTTAACCTCTTTAGTGTAATAGCTGGTTTAGTAAAACACAGTGATTATTTTGCTATCCCTTTGCTACACTGAAAAGAAGTATCCAATTAACTGAGTGAAGAAAACTCATCTACTGCTCTCAATGCATAAAAGGCTGATTTAATTTCTCTATCTGAGAGAATTTAACATTGTAAATAAAGCTAATTAAGCTGACATAAGGCGAACACAAAGTAGAACCAAGATGTGCATTCTTGGCTCACATTCACAACACAGCTGTATTCTTGGACTTTTCCAATATGATCACTCCTACATATGTACAGTAGTTTTTCTAATGAAATGTTTAATTAAACAAAAAGAAGGTCTGCTAAGTTAAATTGTTGCTGCCTCTGTTGATATTCCAAAAGATGACAGCACTGAGACTTCTTATGGTTGTGTCCTGTTGAGAACACCAGTGTAAAATTCAGAATAGCTGTGTATGTGTGCTTTTGTTCTTTGACTTGAAGCAATTTTGTCCTAGCTAAAGCAGTGTTGTGTATGGAATCTGTACTACTAAGACTAAGAGAGTGTCTCTCATGTCTCTGTGTCTTCCACTGAAGAAGTTAAAAGGGTGTCATTAGTTGGACGATGCATTTTCACTGTATTTACAATAAAAAAATTTCCCCCCAAATATTCCACTATTTCTCAGATACTTTCCTTCATGAGTATATATAAAAGTATCATTTAGTACAGCTCTCAAAAGTAGGGCATGGTGGTGCAGTTGTGCGATGTTCTCTGTAATGGCAGCCGTGTGACTTGCATCCAGCGCAGGGATCCACAGTTATGTGTCTCCAGTATGCTACAGGACCTCAGAAATGCAAGATGCTTTCCAGACCCTCTTCTCTTACTTGGAAAGGCTTGAGTTAACCACATGTATTCCTTCATAAGCTTCCAGGTTACCATAATATCCAAAAGAGTGTATTACTGTTGAAAAGAAGAGCAAGCTTGGATACTTGAGAGGGATGGAGTCTGCTAGAGAGTGTCTATTCTGTAGTTTTGTTTTAATTTATATTGCTTTTTATGCTGTGAACATCCATGGTGTGCTCCTCCTCCTCTTCCTCTCTGTCCTATTGCACTGTGCTTTGGGAGAGGAGCAGAGCTGGGGAAATAGGCGACAGGCAAGGGTGAAAGGCCCTTGAGTATTGTTCACACTTGGCTTGGCTTTCTCTGGCAGCATCCAGTATCAGGACTTAGACCATCTGCAGGGCATGGATGATGGATTTCTATCACCCCTGTCTTGCCATCTCTTTGCTGCTGGAATGGGAGTACTGGTGGAAAGACAGAGGAGATGCTGCTCAATACTGTGATCCCAGCAATAAAGTGCTTTGTGGATACAGTAGCTCAAATGTGAGCTAGTCGAGGTGATGTTTGTAGCTTGCAGAGTCTAATTTGAGCTGGCAGTGTCGAGAGGGTGCAAGCAGGGGGAATTTCAGAGGAAGGTTAAATACATGCATGCAGAGCTGTGCAGTCTTTTTCAGATCAGGGGCTTGAATGTGGTGCTGTGTGAGCTTGGACACGAATGTAGCATTTGACCTTGGGAGGGAGGGTGAAGTGGTCAGAGGGGGCTGTATGAGAAAATCTAGCTGTGCTGTGTAGGCTTGAGGAATGTAACCAGAGATCAAGGGAAGAGCATGTTAAATGAGCAGCTAGAGAACTGGACCAGGGTTTCACAGCAGGTGTGGGGAGGAAGAGCTGAACTTCCAGACCTAGAGAGCTGGCAAGACTTGCATTCATTTGTTAACCACCATTCTTCACATTCTCTGTTTCCTTCAGAGCATAATTATTTGCTTGCATTATTCTGCTTGGCTCATCTTGTGAGCACAGTGTGCATCTGCAAATACCATTAGGTTCAGTATTTGGCTTGTAGTGTTTTCCCATAAAAGGCTTCAGCCACAATTTTTTTAAAACCTTAGGCAACTCACAGTAGAGCTCATGAAGGTATGCTCTGTGGATGATATAGGGACAAAAACGCTGTTTTGCAGAATGGTCTCTAAATCTCAGCGTGTAGACACTTTTAAATTAACGTTGCACAATAGAAAATTAATGTTAAACAAACCAGACAGTAAAATGAGATTTTAGAACAATGCCTACGCTTCTCTCAAACTGGTGGTAATGCCAGCAGTGGGACAAATGGCTGTTGGAGAATGAAACCAGCTAAAGGCAACCCCCCTGCCAATTATCCAGTGAGCTGTGTCCAGCAGGTCCCCAATGTGTTGCAAACATTCAGGAAGAGCATAAAGGCTTTTTATGTAGGGTGACTGTGAATAATAGGTACTATGCAGAAAAGAGCTGCTGCACATTGTGTAGTTTGCTAATGCATGTGTAGTCAGCAAGAAGGTTCAATGATAGATTTCTCAATTAACTGCTTACACAGTTAATAATTCAGTCACTGTGTGCCCAGCAGGAGTGAAGTGGTAGAAAGTTCCTCTGGAGAGGAAAACTGTGATAATCTGCTTTGAGAGATACAATGGTCAGGGTTGGGAGAAGAAAGAAAGATATGTCTGCATGAGTAAGTACTGCCAGACAGCCTTCTCCCTTGACCCAAAAGGTGATGTTGCAGTAAGGAAGGATTTGCTCTACCTGAATCGTTTCAGGAAGGGATTGCCTAAAGGGTACGATTATCTGTGTGAAATCTTGGAAAGTCCACATAAATTGCTGCATGTCTCTCAAATAGTAGCAGTGTCACCAGGAGCAGGAAATGCCGTTATTGCCTGCCTTCTTCAGGGCAATATTGGGAGGAGAGGGGAAGGAAGGTTTCAGAAGGGATTGCTGAACTCAGACTGGCTGTGGGTCTGGCTGGATTTTGGGCTGGGAGGAGGCAAGAAGCTGTGCATCTCCAAGAGGATAGCTAACATGTTAAAGACTGTCTGAAAGGAAAATGCTGAAGGTAGTGTTTCAATGGAAGAGTGTTGGAGATGAGTCTTTTGACATCCTGTCTGAAGCGTAAGTGTTCCTGCGTGATGCTTTGAAGCTCCAAGTTCGTGTTACTTTCAAAATGAACCCAGTGTTTTTCTATGAGCTCTCTCTGAGGAAGCCAAAATTTTTGGGGCAAGCCATTTTAGGTGTAGAACCTGGCAAAAAGATTAGAAATAATTTTAGAACAGAGGTTCTAGGAGCCAGGTGAGGTAAGAAGCAAGCTTTGGGCTTTGGCCTTGATTGTTTGCATAAAAGCAAAGGGAAGGACAAGCAGTGAGAGTTTTGGATAGGTACACACATGCAGAGTGACTATCTGCATCTCACACTTGTTCTTTTCAGGGTTGAAAATTGTGCCCAGTCTATGTGGTAGTGTTAAATGGATTTTAAAAGTAGGTAATTCAGTTAGCACCATTGCCTCTGTTATTGCAAGGTTTGTTGTTGTTTTTTTTCAGGTATCCCAGCTTTACTTCACTGCAGACACTTTTTGCTCGAGCCTCGTATCCCATAATGACTCGTGTAGCCCTGGTTACCAGTGTATCTAGTTCTTTTGCAGCACTGTGGGGGGAGAAAAACTAGGGCTGATCTAATGGACATCACCATTATTTACAAAAGCAGAGACTACATTCCATTTGACAAGTGCTTTACTTGGTGTCACTTGGGGGCTTATGAATAATGTAACAGTTGGAGAGTTAAATTTACTTGTTTTTTTTCTAAGATGAAACAGATGCACCTTTAATGACTCTAGATAACAGTTTCATCTGCATAAATGTTTGTTTAAACATTTAATCTTTGTTTCTTTTGCTGTCTTTTTTGGTTCAAGGCTGTTCAGGTTGCAATAGTGAAAGTAGCATTATTGAGAAATACCTTAAATCCTGTTATAAAAGTGGATTCTGACTTTCTGCCTTATTAAAAACACCCCAACAAAAACAAAAAAAAAACCCAAAACAGCAACAAAACTCCAAATTCCAGTAAAACCTGCTAAGTTTGGCAGTAGATTGATTCACAATAATCATTACTCTAGATTCCTGTCTGAAGTAATGGCATAAATGATTCACAATAGACCTTGATGTTACCTGCCAAGAAGGGGCACTTCCATGGGACTCCTCAGTTTAGAAGGTGGCACTAGAAATAGATGCCTGGGCAAGTTTTCATTGGCACAAAACTGGAGTAAGAGCTGAAAAGACTCTTCTGGGGGTTTTGTTTATTTGTGGTTTTTGTTTGCTTTGGTTTTTCTTGTTTATTGGGATGGGCAATAGTAGTTACTGCTGGAGGGATGAAAAAAACAGATTCTGTGATGGTTGAGATGACTTCCTGAGCAGCACATGGGCCAAACAGTGTCAGTTGTGGCAGATTTTCTCTGGATTTCTGCAAATGCTTTTCTTAAAACACATTTATAGGAAGGGAATAAGTTTTGTTTAAGTGATACGGAGACAAAAGTAGGAATGGTGGGGGGGGAATGTCAAAATAGATCAGTACAGCTTTTCCTGCATAGCACCAAGGGGGCAGGGAGACAGTTTACTGACAACCAGGACAAGCACCTTTGGGTGCAGGAGATACCAACTGCTTGTGAATCAGGAATATCAAAGTTACTTGCTTTTCTGGGTTAATTATTTAGACAGCTGAATTTCTTCAGCTCTGTGCTGGCGAGCTCCTTGCTCTGAGTTGGGTGAGTAGTGCAGTGCAGCTGTTGCACAAGTTCTTTTAATGACTGGGTTCTCAGGCAGCACAACCTAAAAGCATCCTGTGGGCTACACCAACCTGCTGGTAGTATGGGTCTTGCACTGACTTTGAGGGGCTCAAGAGTCTTTAGTGACCAGCATTCAGGCCTGAGCACTTCACCTTTCTGCCTTGAAAGCAATTAGTTGTGACTCAAGTGCACACACCTCCTTCTGAACTGGTGTGGTAATGAAGGAGGGATGACCACTGGAAATTCGTGTGCTTCAGGTGAGTGTCCTCCACGTGTGCCTGTATTTGTCCTCAGTGGCTGAAACTGCAATGCCTTTGTCACTTAGCTGTGGTGACAAGTCCCATTTTGCATCTTGCACTCTGATGCAAACCATGCTCAGGATGCAGTTGTGTTTTGCCGTAGTGTTACTCCAGGTAACAATGTCCTTTCACATTCTTGCCACCCCTGTTTTGGTTAAGTGGAGTGGAAAGACAAAGTGCCAAAAAAAGCTTGGGGGTTGGAGGTTATTGGGAATGTTTGTAAGGAACAAAAGTGAGTCTGGTGTCTTGGGGGAGAGAAGGCCAGGAAGCCTAAGGGAGTAGACCTGGACAAATGTTTATCCTTAAATGGCCATCTGCCCTACCTAACGTGACAGGTGTCTGAATAAACAGGAGAGTTTCTCAACTGTAGTTTCAGCAAGTGTTACCTACTGTGTGGCTTGCAAAATATAGGGAGGCTTGTCCAGTCTTACGTGGGGAGAAATCTAGTATCCCAAAAGGAAAAGCCTGAGTTCATTGTTTTCAGATATTTTCAGTTATCCACAGTTAGTGTATGGATAATTTAATAAACACTTTTTAACTTAAAAACATTGCAAAATAGGAGTGAAAGCAGGTAAAGATAAGATATTAATATGATTTGAAGAGAAGATTCAATTGTATTTAATAGTTTGAAAATATACAGACATCATTTGTGGAGGCTTGTAGAATATTGAAAAAAGAATTAAATTGAATTGATGATCACTAATTTAGTTTCACTTGTGAATTAAGTCTACAGTAGGGTGCACACTTTTGTGCAGTGTGTGTGGCACTGATTTTTTTTCTAAGACAGAGCCATGGACTCTGTCAGGGACCTGAAGTGGCATGCTAGAACTGTCTTAAATAAGGTAAGACCTTTTCAAAACTGTCAGCTGCATACATAGGAAAAAACAGGTAATTTAAGTCACCACTGTTATATATAAAAATAATATATAAAAATCAGATACACTGATTTTTAACTTAGGTTGGGATTGTCATTGCGGGAGCAATTGCAAATGCTAGGCTCTGTCTTTAGCAAGACAGACAAATAAACATTTCCCCCCCCCCCCCGTTGTTTTTTTCCAGCAGTATTTTATGGTGAGTTCTAGGAATTACATTGTTGTTGTTGTGCCTGCCTTTTAGTCGAAAATAGAGAAAACATTCCTTTAGAAGAAGGAATGAAACTATTCATGCATTCGGCTCTTGCATGCATAAGCAACCTGACCAGTCCTGTGAAAATGAGCAGAGGAGTGAGATTTTCTTTCACATGAAAGAACTTGGGGATACTGCAGAGTTAAATTCCAAGAAGAAAATTGTTCTTTAAACCCAATGGAATATATTTTGTAAAGGGCAAAGAGGGTTGAGCTCCCTGCGGCTGCAGAGAATGGGGAGAGTGTGTCACACAAAGACTCCAGGAAAATGGTAACTATTCACTGCAGCCTGGCTCTTATTATCCAGGATATCACAATGGTGGAAATGGCCTTTTTAAACTTGCTTAAGAACACACAGATCTGAATGTGTGTAGAGCTTGGATGTGCTTTGTTGTTGTCTTGATGTTGTGTGTTCATAACAGGCTGGTGAAGGCATGCCAGAGCTAGGGAAAATGAGTGGGGTGAGCTGGTGCTTTGGGATAATACCCTCTTCCACAGGGTGGGGCTTGGAGGCTGTGGCGTGGCTGGGGGTATTGACAGTTCTGTGACACTCACTTATGAGGAGAGCTGTAACCATTTTAAGGATGAGTAAGAGGGCTTTTGTATTATCTCTAAATTAGCAGTACATTGGATATAAGCACAGCTGGCAGGAATCTGCAAGTCTGCATTTGAAATTTGGTAGCTGTTCCCTGGAACATTTTTCTGTGTGATGATAGTTTCTTTGGTCTGCATTACTTATTTCACTTAACTGCAGGAGGGAACCATAAGGTTTGTGTGGGGTAAACCGAAAAGAAAACTTACTGTAATGATGTAATTTCTGATTTCTTTGCAAGAGACTGTAACTGCCCAGTCTTGAAATAAATGAGGAAGAGCCCTGTACCTTCAGCTGTGGGGAAGTAAAAAAGGAAGGATTCTTATAACTCTCTGAGACTAGAAGTGATTTTTACTACAGAGTGTAATTACACTGGACCTTACACACTGTCAGGTGACTTGTAGGAAGCTGATGATACAGTGGAATAGTATGTGTATCAAGTGTTTGCATATGGGCAATTATGTTAAGTGTTCTTCTAAGAGATGACAGCTGTAGGAATTGCATAATAATGCCAGGATTAATGGAGTCACTTAGCATCAGGTGAGGCCCAGGCAGCTCCAGCTGCTCTGGTTTTGCCTGCTGGGTTTATTGGTGACTGAGTGACTGACCTCCAGCATCATATGAACTGAATGGGCTGGGAAAAATCACATGTATGTAATGGACCAGTGCCACATCGTTTTCTTTGCCAAATATATCCAGTCATTTTTGGAAATAGGTGCCCTTCTAGTCCTTGTGAATGTTTAGTTACTGTACATTTTCCCAGCTAGGCATGAACAGAAAATAATTAGCATTGTGCAGAAATGCCTTTCACGTGGTGCTGAAGTAAAAGAGACATGGCTTTGGGATGTTAACACGTTTGGTGCAGGAATCTGCCCACCTCTTGCTTTCTTGAGACTTGTGGAAATATGCATATGGATATATGCACAGATTAGTACTTTTCATCAGAGGATTTTTTGTTAATTTTGTGTAGTCAAATACTGCTACTGGGCTATTTTATCAGATTGTGAAAAGAGGGTTGGTTTCTGCTTTGAGAGAGGAACAGGCAAGGTAATATTAAATTTATTAACTGTTTATTCCAACCTTAAAAATCTTCATGACCTCTATGGAAATGTTGTCTGTCATTTAAAATGAAAGGGGCAGAACAGAAATTTCACTATTGTTTTATACTGTAGGTTTCTCAGAAATGGTTGGAGATCACTAAAAATTTTAGTATTTCAGTGAGTAATATATGATACCCTCTTGAATTTTACAGAATCATTTTATCGAACCATAAACCACTGGGTTTTTTTACTGACTCCTGCATGAAGTTTTTTGGAAGTGTCTCCTTTGTCCTATATCATTAAAACATAGAAAATGATTGAGCAGGCCACAGCTCCCAGCAGTTTTGGATCAAGAGAATAACAGTCCCAATAAATTAGAGATGACTGTCACCATTCATCATCCTCAGGATAAAATGGAGCTCGCTGGAGTAGAGGGGATGTCCTTGGTTGTGGTGATGAGGCTCATGGCAGGATTCCTGAGATAACACAGAAGTGATGGGAAGAAAGTCTTAAAAATGAGGGAAGCATTCTTCTGTGCAACCAACTGCCCTGTGCAGAGGCAGTACCAGCCAGTGTCCTGGTCAGGTTACCTGAGATAAGGCTATAGATTTCAGTTGTTACTCACAGTTTGCACACTGTGGGGTGACTGCTGGTTTTGCCAGATAAAAATTTCAGCACGTAACTCTAGTGTTTTAGAAGGTAATTTTGATTTTGCTCCCATTTCTAGTGCACACCAGAAGCTGATGCTGTAAGGCAGTTTTGATTTTGCTCTCATTTCTACTGCACACCAAAGTTGATTTTTTTTTTTTACTGGCTAATACTCATTTCTTACTGCATTTACACTGACTTGTGAAAGACTAACTCAGTAACTTGTGTATTTAGACTGGGAGTCAGATTGCCTTTTGCTTACTTAAAATTACTTATCTGAATGTGCTAATAAAACTTGGGATAAACTTGTGGAGGCATGGTTGATGAATTTTCAGTGTTCAGATGGATACACTGACTATATGGAAAATGAGGCTACTTTTGGGGACAAGTTGAATGCCTAAAACTACAATTCACTGCTTTATCATCTCAGTCCTAATGTTGCAGCAGATTATTAAAATACCTCAGTAAGCCATTAATGATGAAAAAAAAATCTTGGTTTGAAGAAAGCACATGACCATAATGCTGTAAATTATTCTGTTTTATAGGAAGAGTCCGTGAAACTGAACTAGAAAATACTCGGTGTCTGCTGAGCTGCCTGACACTTGAATTTCCTTTTTACTTTTTTCTTAATAAGATGTACATTTCTGAAAATGGGGACAGTGATCAGAATCTGAAGCCTTTGCAGGGATTTTATTATAGTTTGTTTTGGTGGAAAATTCATGGGAGCAGGAACTTGTGAAGCAGTTGAGGTGAGATGGAATGGTGGTGCATTGCTGCCTCTGGCCATCGCTCTGCTCTCTAGTCTGTGCGGGCATCCTGAACAGACTCACATCTCTGTGTTGTAAACAGCCGTGAGGAAAAAAAAAAAAAAAGAGTGGCTGAAGGATTTCAGGTGTCATGACTGAGCTAGCAGGAAACTAAATTAGGTTCAGAGAGCCACTTTGTCATGGTGGCAGAGAGAGGAGGGGCCTAGAGGGTCGATTTGTGTTGTGTGCTTGGATGGCATTATGAGGAACAGCCAGACAGAGCTAGAGGGGCACAAATCAAATAGCAGAGACTTGGGAAATGGAAGTTATATTTTTATGTCAGTAGCATGAGGTGCAGCAATGAATAATAGTGTCTTAATTTTCTCCTTTTTTTTTCCTGCGTTTATTTCATGCTTTCAGTAAAGCATTATCAAGCTTTAGCAGCAGCAGAGGCCGTATCATCACTGTCCAACTAAGCAAAGAATTAAATGTATTTGTTAGGCAGAAGGAATGAGAATAGAATACAGAAAGTGCATAGATGTTGACAAAATAATAGGAGTTTCTTCCTCACACAACAGAGTCTCTCTTCCACCTTGCTTTCAAACACCAGCAATCACTTTCTGTCCTCCAGTGGTTAACAACCCCCTTGTGTGTTTTACGTTTTTAAAGGTGTGATTGGAGGCTTGTGGCAGTCAGTCTTGAGTGGCCACGGAGGAAGATAAGGTGGATAGCCCTCACAAGGACTGATTTCCCAAAGTGAAGGTGACGGGCTGTTAACAGTGGTCCTGTTCCTTGTAATCCCACATAATCTCTTGATCTTGTCAGATAGGAGCACTTGTGCATTAGACTAATCGTGATCGGGTCAATATGAGTGGCCTGAGAAAACCAGCATTCAAGTGTGTTCCCTCCTACGCTCACTCTAAATGCTGTAAAAATTTCCAAACAATTAGGGATGATAAGCAGTTGTGTGATAATCGTTTCTGTCAACAGCTTGACCTTTGTGTGGGTGATGGGCTTTTTGATGATCTTCCTCTTTTCCTGTTTAAAGGGAATTTCAGCACACTAGGAGGTCTTTGTCCGTTAAAAGGGCCCCGTCATGATGACTTTCTTCTTCCTTCCTTTTATTTACTTGGAAGTGGTACAAGTGCACATGGCTCCTGAAGTAGCAAAATGAATAGCTCACAGGAGAGCCTCGTTAGTCTTGAAATTAAAATAATTGAGTTCTTTTAGCTTATTAGTGCTTAAGAATAGCCTTCTCTAAGACCATTACCTCTGGGATAAAAGCCGTATTTGCAGCTGAATAAGCAGCATGTACAACATGACTTGTTGCTAGGGAAGGAGGCTTTCTTAGTTCTTCGCCAAGCAGAGCGGCTTGTGTAGTAGGTAAAAACTGAATGACCTCAAACTGCATTCCTGAAATCCTCTTTACTCTTCAGTTGGCAGTCTGAAAATATTTCCGTAAGTGACTTTGGCTTTCTGGAGCTGCTCTCATTCCCTTTCCAGCTCACACAGTTAGCGACATGGGAAAAGCAGCCCCTATCGAGGCCAGTTCTACGAGGACACCACTTGCTGCAGGCGCTTGTCTCATCCAAGAGAAATGCCCAGAGCCCAGCGATGTGAGGCTTGATTGAAGACTGTGAGATGTGGGCAGATGAAAAAGATGTGTATCAGTTAAAATGCAGTTTAAATTAGCAGTCTTTCCTGTTTTCATCTCCGCAGCAAAGGGCCGACTCCGTTGCAATACAAAAGAGGAAGGCAGAATTCTGGTAGCAAAACACGTAATAACTGACCACAGGAAGTAAAATAATTCGGAGCACCATTGATTTTTTTTTTTTTTTTTTTTAGTGAAGCCTTATCTCAGATCTTACAGTTGCTGGGGGTCTTGATCTGCAGCTGGACGGTATACCCATGGTGCTGCTCCTGGATTTGGCACCAACACCGTGTGGACTAACCCAGAGTTCTTGCGTGGTGGTGGGCTTTACTTGTTTTTAATGTGTTGGACCCTGGTTTTGGGGGAGTTATGGATACTAGCCTCCATCAAGAATCGTGCCAGGGTTCTTAAAACAGACCAAACAGTGTAAAAGTGTGCTGAGAGGAGTCTTGCCAGAGTACCTTTAAACAAGACATTTAACTCTTTATCAGCAGCAAGGCATATGAAATGCTTTTTGCTCTTTAGCAGCTGAGGTTTGTAACAATTGCACAGAACACAGTGCAGTAGAGAAGAAACAGAGATGGTGCTGTACTGATTAGTATAAGAAACTTGAATACAGCAGGTCAATGACAGTGCCTCTTTACAGCTCGAGTATATCAGATGGGTCTTTTTTACCCCTGTGGAAATGAGGATAGTTCGGTTTTAGGAATTAAGAGTAGCAAGTTCAGGAGTTTGTACTGAATGGGTGAAAAAAAGTTAGTTAGAAGTTTTTAAAACTATAACTGCCAAAAAGGGCTTGGTGGTTGTTGCTCTGACATCTCCTGCCTTACAAATGTCTCTTTGTTGCAAAGACGTTGCACAGGACAGCAGGGACCAGGACAGATACTAACATGATATTGATATTAATAATAATGAGCGACAGAAGCTCAGAAATCCTGACAGTGTCTATAAGATGAGGCTGCGTCCTGGCCAGTCTTTGGATAGATGCTGTAAATGTCTCAGTTTAATAACAGAGGACGAGAATCCCACAGGGCTAATGATGACGGTCGTTTCTTTGACTGGCACACATATTTAAAAGGTCTCTTGTCCAGAAATGTCTGAAGTCTTGAATATGTTGTACAAAACAGCTTTGTATCATTTAAAAGGCCCTGAAACTTGGTGACAAGGACTGTGTGCTGAATATTGGACTGGAGTGCTTACAGGCTTTGGTACTTGCTTTGGTTTTCCTAGATCATAAACCCGTTTGTGTTTGAAAATAGTTTTCCTTATCCTCAATTCTTCTCAGCACTGAAAACTTATCTTTGTGTAAATGGGAACAGAACTCTATCTTATACTCAGGAGGGAGGTCATTAAATTTTGGTACCAATTTGTTTTTCAAAATGAAAATCTACTCGATCCCCTAGAGTGGAATATCATCTCATCCGTTCATCTTCTCTTCTTTAAAGGGGAAAAAAAAAAAGAAAAAAGTTTTCCTGGAGCAGTCATTGATACAAACTCTTCTTACAAAACGGAAAGGAGATGGTTTAGAGATGAGGGTTTCTAATTCAGAGTCGTGGAAAAGAGCCTTTTGTTCCTTAACACAAACCCTGCTAAAAATAGATGAGTACTGTTGGTTCAAATGAACTTGCTACTGTTTGTGTTTGAGTGACTACGATGTTTATCATCGTGCACTTCAGTGGAGCTCTCAGGCTGGAGAGCGTTTTTGTTCTGTTTCACTAAGTGTATTCCTGGGGGTCCCACTTCCTGACTGGGGCTCTGACAATGAATCATAGCAGTAGAAATGATAATAAATTGCTTCATTCTGCCTAGCTCCAAGCCTCACTGCAGATATCTCCCTTGATGTAGCCAGAAAATTAATCTAAAAGTCTTCTCTCTTTTAGATTTAGGCTGTCACTCAGTGGCTCTCTCCGTTGGACTGTTTTTTCATGGTATATATGCTTCAGTGTTTGTCAGGCTAAACAGCAAGCATTTGTGATGGGAATTGGGATGTGAGACTGTGATGGTCTTCCCCTGCAGTGTGAATGTTCAACCCAGGAGTTATGTGCACCCAGTCTTCCCTGACCTGTCCCACAGGAGGGACTTCTCCTTTTGAGTGCTGGCTGGAAAAGGTGGGAATCGTGCCTGGGTTTTGTGCATCTGGGCAAATGCACAAATACACAGTTTCTGAATAAAAATGGAAATCGTAGCAGCATTTTTCCTTTAGGCAAATGTTTCCCAGGACAGCTGTTCAGTGAAAAGCCTTGGAATGGCTGAAATCTTGCTTTTTCGTAAGAGCAGCCTTTCATGTCAAAACCCCCCCCCCATCAAACTCCCCAAATCTCCTGTGAGTCTAGATATCTCACCTTGGGTTGCTATGAGACATGTTCAGAAGCAGTTTGCCTGCTGTCTGCTTTGCTCGGGGTATCCGTCCAGCTGCTTTATACGACTCAACTAGTTTGTGTTCAGTATTTCCTTGACTATTGTAGATTTAAAATGTTTAAAATACCAGAATTGGAATAGGAAAACTATTGAAGAGAGCTCCAAAGCTATAAATACGAGATGCTGTTTGTCAAAATTGATGCAAACATTTTTACAAGATAATTTGATTGATGTAGCAGTTCAAACAGCAGCCTTGATCAGGATGCTTTTGTGAACAAGGTAATTTATCTCAGCACATGTGTTCACATAAATGTTTTAAAATGGAAGGCATGATAAATCTGTCTAGAGCCTGCACACAATGGAGCTGCCAAACCTGCCACCTGTTAAAGATTTTAATGAACTGTTCTGTATTTAACAGAAAAAGTTTAAGTAATGTTGTCACTTGCCTTTGCTGAGACTTTCCTTATCTCAGGCGCTCTGAGATATCATGTAGCAAATGCTTCTAAGTGGAGCAGCTCTGGTGTTTCAATTAGAAATGCAGCAAACTGGTGAAGAAGACCATTAAATCCTAAATGTGGCTTTTGTGCAGAACAGCCCCGAGGAAGGGCTTTTTGTTCAAAGCCACAGGGAGCCGCTATTTTATTGGGAGCCAAAGGACGCCCTAGCTCATGTTATGTCATTAGATTAACGGGAAATTAGTTCTGGATTTTCTAAATGGAAGATGATATGGTTCTGAGAGTAAACCAAAAATGTACTAGGATGTTATGCTTCTGTGTGTGTGAGAGAGAAAACCTTTGAGCGCAGTAAGACACGACGTGGTGGAGGTTTTTTTTGCAGCGGCAGGAAAGGGTTCGCAAGTCTCCTTCCTGCAGCCTGTTTTCAGAAGGGAATTAGGAGATGTGGAATATGTCAGGCTTGAAACATCTGCATAAGGACAAATGCCATCCTCTGAGAGTCTGCAGAAAGTGGAAGACCACAACTTACTAGGATCACAGAATCATAGAGTGGTTAGGGACAGAAGGGACCTTAAAGATCATCCCCTGCCATGGTTAGGGAACCTGGAGCAGGTTACTCAGAGCCCCATCCAGCCTGGTCTTTAACACTTCCAGGGATGGGGAGTCCAAAGCCTCTCTGGGCAACCTGTTCCAGTGCCTCGCCACCCTCATGGTAAAGAATTTCTTCGTACTATCTAATCTAAACTTACCCTCCTTCAGCTTAAGGCCATACCCCCTTGTCCTACATGCCCATGTAAAAAGTCCCTCTCCAGCTTTCTTGTAGCCACTTTAGGTACTGGAAGGCCACTAGAAGGTCTCCTCAAAGCCTTCTCTCTCCAGACTGAACAGCCCCAACAGGATACGTTTTCCTGTGCTCTTCAATGAATTGCCATTCTTGTTTTCCATCCAGAAGCACACTTGGATTCTCACTATGTATTTCCTTGATTGACCTTCACTTAACTGGATGTGGAAAACATTTCTGGCTGAGTAAATAATACACAGCTTCTAATTAAGCTATGCACTGACCAGACTGAAGCTCACTGAGCTTGTAGAAAGGATGTAGAAGGCAGAAAGGTGCTAGAAAAAGTAAAAGCAGTGGGTAAGGAGGTAGAATAGCAGGGGAGAAAGCTGTGAAGAGATTTGTGAGGTACATAGGCAAATTAACGAGCGTGATCAGTAATAGCCATTTGTAGCAGCACAAGGGTTGTTAAATTATATCCTTTAAAAATAGTAATGAAACCTCACTGATTACCTTCATGTCTATTCTGGCTTCAATAAGCTTTGAGGCAGCCTGTTAAAGCAGTCTTGAGCCAATGGTGCAAGTGAGTATTGGCACTCAGGAGCATTTCTGTTTTTCTTTTGGCTGAACTACATTTTTGTCCCATGGACAAAACAGAGTGATAGTTTTCACAAGTTATGAGAAATTTGAGACACATCCCCCCCCCCTTTTTGTTGCCATTGGTACCTCTGTTTCCCATGATGATCCCAGCCTCCAGCTGTAATCAGTATGCTCTGTGTAGCTGTGAGCATGCCAGAAAATGGGGCCACTTCTGGTTCGACTCCAAAATAAACTTTTTTTACTTGCAGATTGGTGGACTGGCTGATTTGACATATTTGCCCTGTGCTTTCACTTTCAAGAAAACAAATATGCAGTAGAAATAAACGTGCATCTAGAAGTCCTTAAAAATTCAGGAGCTGTCTCTCTTTCAAAAAAGCAGATTCCAGAATGTTGACAACAGATGACTGGTATGAACTATTTTTTTCTTAATAGCTGGAAGAAAGGCCCCTTTTCAACAATAACTCCAGGCAGGGAGCAGTCCCGTGGCCAGAATATTAGTGTGTTTGCCAGAAAACCTGGAGCTTTGTTTCTGTTCACCTGCTGTGTAAACTTTACTTGGTTTCTCCTCTTGCATAAACTGCATTTCATCCTCTGCTTTTGTAAAGGCTACTGCGGTTTCTCCCGCAGACCGTGAAGACCTTCATGGTCATTTATATTTTGATAACTCATTAAAATAGCAACATGGAATCTAAGGTATTTTTATTAATATAGTTGGAACAGAGCAGCTGCTACAGTGCAGTTAATAATGTTGGCCTCCAGTCACCCTGAATCCATTTTTACCCTGGACTATCTGGCACTCTGCAAAATATGCCCTCCTCAACAGGTCTGCAGGAAGCTTGTCACACTGTCTTCTGGAAAAAGCATATAAATGATGGTTTGATATTTAAGTATGTAAACCTATAAAAAGCTGTAATAAACCCAAGTACACTCAGTTATTCTTGCTGTACATTTACAGAATGTTGTAAAATACCTTTGGTGTTATTCAGAGAAGTGAGTAAAAATCTAGATTATGATAGTCTTATTTACTCTCAGTGATGTAAATGCTATTTTGAGACAGCATAATCTTGAAAAATATTAGCTATTTTTAAAAGATAACTTTAATTCAAAAGGTCAGCTTCCCTGCAGTCCCTGGTAAGGTCCAGGAGCAAGTCCTTCTGGAGTCTTTTGCATACAGAGGGAGCAGCTGTATAGCTCAGCTTCATTAAGGCTTTGGATACAGTCTCCAGTAGTGTCCTTACAGCCAAACTGCTGAGATAAAAGCTGGAAAAGTGGACCTTTTTCCTATGGTTACCTTTTGAGTATAGCCCCGTCCAGCCTGTTAACCTGTGACTGTGATTTTTCATCGTGCACCTTGTAAATTCCTCCTGGAGTAGCAAATTGGCCTCTCTGTCCTGGCTGTCAAAGGAGATAAGCACCAGAGGGATGTCCAAGGGGAAAGAATAGCTCAATTAAACTAGCAGTGAGAGGATATGTTTGTGGTGGCCCTTGAGTGGTTTTTGCATGATCCTGGGTTGGTTTTGTGATCCACATCAGTTCATGGATTTGCTGTGACTTGAAATAGCGCTGAATGCAGGTCGTGCAAGTGGAAGCCAAAAAACCCTCACCCAAATGTGTGCAAGCAGAATTGCAGAAATGTGCACGTGTTCTGCATAACTGAGCTGATCTAGGGCTGTTGTGATCCACTGGTACTTGACTTGACCCAAACCAGCTCCTACTTAGCCCTGCCTTGATTTTGTAGTGATTTAAACTGGGAGATATCTGGTGCCTTTTCTTACATAGCTAATAATTTAAGCATTGTCCTCAAAAAACATGCTACTAATACAGTAATAAGACAAATAAGAAACTGCTGGATCTCATGCAAAAGCTATACAAATATGGGATTCAGATCAGTTATAAAGATGAGAAACTATCCGAGAACTCCAGTTTTAAAATGGAAACAGTATCACAGAATGAATGAAGCAGATTAAGATGCAGAACTAAAAGTAAGACCTGGAAATATCTACTGTACACAAATAGTACTGCTGGAGAAATAATTTGTAGTCAGGGAATCAGAGTTTCCCAGTTGTGTTAATTGCTTAGATGGCATCTATTTTGTGTAAATAGCACAAAAGACATGACCCTAGTCTCCCTGAAACAGGATTTGTGTTAATTAATGTAATCCTTTAAACAAGGAACAACATAGTGTCTTACCCAAATGTCAGAAAGCTAAATGAGCATATTAATTTGTGTCATTGTGGTATTTGTATAGTGCAGTAGCACTTTTAAGCTGTGCTCCTAAAACATTTACTATGTAGATGAAATCTAAACAACGTATAGATGTTAAAACAACAAGCAATATAGGCATTTGAAAACCTAGCAAAAAATAGATAACCTTTGCCATTAGCCTCAAATTTTTTCCATGTGAAACTACAGTTTTTTCTTCCAATAAAAACCTGCAAGATGATAATTTGTATAAGACAGGTGGACTCCAGTGGAGTATTCTTCCTAGACAAAAGCTAACAAGAATATTAGCACAGGAGAAGAAGAAACAACTTCAGTGGAATGGTATTCCTGTTTCCATGTCCCTCTGCCATCTTTTTTATGCTGTAAAAGTTGCACTTTATGTGTAATTTCTAGGAAATCTGCAGCAACTTCAACCTTTCCTGCATCCTGACATGGAAATTAATTGTCTGAGGTGGGATGCTTGGCCATGTATAGCTTTCCTGGAAAAAAACAACCTCTGTGTGTTGGGGTTGGAAAGGATTTTACTTCTCAAATTCAACATGGAAGTCATAAAACATAAAAACCAAAACTGAACAAACTGATTTGAACAAACTTTTCTCAAAGTAAGAGCAGTTCTGTGTTAAATATTCCTGATAAATCTGTGTTTGAAGTGTTTAAGGGCTGAAGACTTCAGTCTCTTAAGGCTGTACTCTCCAACTGTTTAATATTTCTTCTCCTGTTCACACTGGACCTAGAGAACAAAGGTGGGTTTTGTGTATTTAAAAATTATATCTTTATTTTGATTTTTCAATTTAAAATCCCAATATTGTCCCTTTAGTAGTCTTTATAAGAGCAGAGTAGTATAATCTGTCAAAACCAAGACAGTTATAAACTAAGCTGATAAGAAATGCTGAAGAAAGAGCTGGGAGGGGGGAAATATAATGGTCCTGGATGAGAAACTTTGAAAGTGGCAGGTTACTTCTGATGGTCAGAAGCAGTCTGACCTTTGCTTGGAATACACTTCCCTCCATAAGGAAATCTGGAGGGCATTAGCAGTTCTGGTCACTCTAAATATTTGTCTTTCTGTCATGGACTATATTCTAATCCTTTCCATCAGCTGTGGGAATTAAACCAAATAGAATGTATAAATGATATCCACTCAACCCTTGGCCCTAAGGCAACTGGTGTGCAGGTTTCAAACTTTTCAAACTAAGAAAAGAAACCAAGATGAAATAAAAAGTTTAGTTGTCGTCCCTCTGAATCTTACATTGAAAAACATTTAGTTCAGTGTTTAAAGACTGACTGGATTTAAACTGCTCGATCATATATACAATCATTAAGTCATTTAAGCTGGGAAAGACCTCTAAGGTCATCTAAATAGTCCAACCAAAACCTAACGCTGCCAAGTCCACCACCAAACTGTGTCCCTAAGTGCCACATTTACATGTTTTTTAAATGGCTCCAGGGATAATGAGTCTTCCACTTCCCTGGGCAGCCTGTTCCAATGTTTGACAACTCTTTCGGTGAAGAAATTTCTCCCAATATTCAATATCAACTTCTTCTGGCACAACTTGAGGCCATTTCCTCTTATCTCTGTTACTAAGGAGAACAGACCAACACTCACCTTGCTACAGCCTCTCTTCTAGTTGTAAAGAGCGATAAGGGCTCCCCTGAGCCTCCTTTTCTCCAGGATAAACAGCCCCAGCTCCCTCAGACACTCCTCATAGGACTTACCCTCCAGACCCTTCACCAGCTCCATTGCCTTTCTCTGGACTTGCTCCAGCACCTCAATGTCTTTCTTGTAGTGAGGTTCTAGAACTGGACAGAGCACTCGAAGTGTGGCCTCACCAGTGCCGAGGACAGGGGGACAATCACTGCCCTGGTCCTGGTGGCCAAACTTTCATACAGGCCAGGATGCCCTTGGCCTTCTTGGCCACCTGGGCACACAGTGATGGCTCATGTTCAGCTGCTGTTGACCAGCACCTCCAGGTTCTTTTCCACTGGGCAGCTTTCCAACCACTCTTCCCCAGCCTGTCGCCTACCTGGGGTTGTTGTGACCCAAGGACAGGAGCCGGCTCGTGGCCTTGTTGAATCTCATACAGTCTGCCTTGGCCCATCGATCCAGCTTGTCTGGATCCTTCTGCCAAGTTTTCCTACTCTCCAGCAGATCAACACCACTTGTCACTGGCTGCCAGCTGGTTTTAACTCCATTTACCACCAATCTCTGTGCTCAGCCACCCAGCCAGTTTTTTAACTCAGTGAAGAGTGTCCCTGTCCGTGCCATGAGCAGCCAGTTTCTCCAGGAGAATATTGTGGGAAATGGTGTCAAAGGCTTACTAATCTCTTGGATGAATATCCACAGTCATTTCCTTGTCCTTGGCTGATCCAAAGAAAGGATTGACTACCTCAGCCTTTTCCTCATCCTTTGTCACTATGTTTCGCCCCACGTCCACTAACAGATGGAGATGATTCTTAGCCCTGCAAACATTTTTACTGTCTTTTACAGCAGTATCCAGATTAAGTTCTGGTTGGGCTTTGGCCCTTATAATTTACTCCCTGCATAACCTCACCACATCCTTGCAGTCCTCCTGAGTTACCTTCCCCTTCTTTTAAAGATCATAAAGTCTCTTTCTTTTTCCCTAAGTTCCACCCTAAGCTCTGTCTTCAACCATGCTGGTCTTCTTGCCCACCAGCTTGTCCTTCAGCACATGGGGACAGTCTGCTTCTGCATCTTTAAGATTTCCTCCTTGAAGAAAGTCTAGCTTTTCTGAACTGCTTTGCCCTTCAGGACCGTCTCACAAGGGACTCTGTCAACCAGACTCCTAAACAGGCTGAAGTCTCTCTCGCAGTGTTGCTGAATCTGTCCAGACTGTCACTGGAGAGCTCTGGATATAAATGAGAGGTCATACTTGAAGTTTTCCCCTTGTCAAATATTATCCTTTTGGGGAATAATTACATTGTTTTGACCTAGATGTTCTCAGGACTAGAAGTCAATAAATTTCCTTTGTGAAAGGGATCTGTAAAGCAAGACTTGGTCCTTTGTGTTCTGGTGCTTTATTGGCTTTTTTTTCCTTGGGAAAATAATTTTAGCTAATAATAAGCTGAATTTCTTATTGACCAGAGCTACTGGAAGTAAAATGTTTCTTGTAGTAAAAATCTTCTGTAGTAATTCAGTTGTGCCCAGTTCCATTGTTGTCTGTTGATCAAAATTGTATGATCATTGTGAAGGCTAATTTCATCAAAATATCACTGTGTCCATGTAATAATGACCTAAGCTTGTATTCCTGAGTCCTTAAACTCAATGTAGTCTCCGAATTTATTTATACATCTCCTTTTTCTCTGCCTTTGGAAAATACCAGGGGTCCTTTCTGTCAGCAATATGGCAATTGCAGAGCGTGTTCCTCAGGAAGGCGTCTTACGTTGTAGAGCTCCTGCAACATCTCCCGGCCTCTGAACCCCGTGACGTGTCGTGTTCTCTTAACTGAGCTCAGTCCCATCATACCTGTCACACCTATCTCAGATCACAGGCTTAAATACTCCTCCTGGAAGTGCTCGTGTGGGAGCAGGTGCACACCATGCCTTCGTGCCCCAGGTAACCCTCAAGAGCGTTCCTCATGAATTGGCTCACCCCCTGTAATTATCTCCCCAGCTCCTTATATCCCACTGTGACAAAGTGGGGAAAGAAAAGCAAAATCTCTGTGTGAGGAACAGTGTTTCTCACAAAAGCTAGTGATCTATAATTGAATAAGCTCATTCATTAGGAAGAAGCCAGGAGAGAGTGGGTAAAATAGAGATGTTAAAGCTTCTCTAGATGCCACAAAAAAATCTGCTTTAGAAAGGAAAGCTGCTTCATACTAATCCAAGATCTGTCTGAAACTCTTTAAAATAGCAGGCAGAATTTAGAGGTGGGAAGAGAGCATGTTAAGTTTTACTTTCAAATGTAAGGACAAGGTCGATGCAGGAAAACAGATTCAGAAAGAGGAAAAAAAGCTTTCAATAACTTCAGACAGGAAATGGCCAGTCTTCTGTCTTACCCTTACTAGAGAAATGAAAACCATAGGCATATATGGATCTAGCCTCTGGGTTTAGGCAAACTTAATTTTTTGTGGTGTTAATAGCTTAACTTGGTATGATCTTGCTCTTGTGGAACAAGCAAGGGAATTTTTTCTAGTGGCTGCTCGAGCCAAGATCGCTTCATTCTCAAGGAAAGAAGTTTCTCTCAAGCAGGGAGAGGCACTCAACCATTAAGTGAAATGTCCAGCAGGAGAGAAAGATAGAAAAATCTTTAAAGAAGCTGTAATCACATTGTGGTAAAACTGTCATCTCTGTCTCTCATGTCAGAATAAACGTTTTGGTGCTCAGTGTCCAGCAAACGGCATATATGGTATTCACCACCACACAGGTGAATTTACTTCTTTTTTTGGAACATTAAGCTATGGGGTAGGTTTGAACCTTTCTTTAGGTAAAGGAAAAAAATCTCCTTTATGTTCCTGTTTGCGGAGTTTCTGAGAACTAAACCAACAATTCTCATTCTTCAACAGAAACACTCTAGAAATGTTTTAACATAGTGGGACAAGAAAATGTCGAATGCAATAGAATTTATGCCAGAAAAATGTATGCTGTGTATTGGCTTAATTTTAGCCAACCAACTCTTTTTTTTTTTTTTGGTAATTTCTCTGTTGTTTACTGTGTTTATTCCTGGCATGTTACATACCCCCTAAAATCTGAATAGCTGCCCCCTCCCAACCCCCCTGTTGTTCTCTCCTCGTGCATATTGTAAAGCTGTAAATGCTGCAATAACTGCAAGACAAAGACTGTATCACCCCCTGTGGTAATTGTGCCTCTTCCAGAGCTTTGGTTCCTTAAGTGGTATAAAAATCCACTCTTAGAATAAAAATGAAAAAATCTTATTCTCTTACTATAAAAAAAATCATTATCTTATAATTATAGCTTGTATTTACTTTTTAATTGTCCCACTATCGTCATGTATGCTAGAAAACCTGACATTACATATATATAACAGTGACAATTCTGTAAAAGCAGTAAAACTTGTCTTCATATAGTGTTCACCAATAAGATTTTAAACCCCAAATGTACATGAGGGATAAGAGATCTCTGGACATAAAATACTTCCTGTTTAAACTGAAGAACAATAATTCTATAACTAGTGATTATTAGTCAGAATATTGATAAATGCTTCAGTTGAAGTTACAACCTCGGAGGCCTTTTAGGTCTACTTGTGGTAACCACCCTTTGCCCAGCTAAAGGCAGCCAAGGCAGCTCTGCCTCAGCACCGCTCCAGGGTTTGGAGCCAGCTGGTGAACTTGCTCAGGCCCCAGTTTTGAAATGCAGATATCTCTGCATAGGCAGTTAAATGAAAGGGCTGGCTTTCAGAGTTGCTCTGCCCTTTGGCAGCAAGTGATGTTACTGGGATCTTGGAAATGCATTGTAATGGTGGAAACAAGTAGAAATTTTAAAAAGTTACTACGTTCAAACTGCTTTTAGTGAACACAGTGCAAGTTTCATTATTGACCTCAGTATAAGTGGATTTCTGCCTGTGCTGTAAATTTTTCTCCTCACCTCATGTCTGTGGGCTCCTGACAGTGCAAAGATCTATTTTTGTGATAGTTTAAAAGCAAAAACAGTAATGTGAGGAACGAGGATTTGTTAACTGGTAACAACTGATAACAACTTGTGTATTGACTTTATCCTTCTCTGCCGTGCATCACTTGTTTATGAATTCACAGTACATGTACACAGCTGTATATACATGTAGAAATATACTCGTACATATGTATGAGGTATATTAGTTAATTTAGGCTGATTAACAGGCTTCTCCATGAAATACTTTGGGTGCCTTTCAGGCTGCGACCTTGAAAATACTAGTGATGTTCAGAGAATTATCCACTAAATGTGGTGTTTTTCAGTCTGAGATGCCATCTGAGTTGAAGTGCACCGTTGTTCTTAAGTAGGACAATTAAGACTTTCCAGAAACAGCAACAGTGACAAAAGAAACCACAGAACACTGCTGCATTGTGTGTGGCGGTGAGTCATACAGAAGACACATGTCCCCAGAGATGTTTTCTGCCTCTTCATCCTCCCCATCAGCTGCCTCTTTCCTGGCTGATGATCTTCCTCCCTCTCTGGGAGCTGATCCTTTTTTACCCCTTCCTCCCTCTCTGGGTGCTGATCCCTTTTTACCCCGTCCTCCCTCTCTGAGCGAACTTTTCTAAGAGCTGAGGAGGTATTTAGTCTGACACCACTGAGGGAGGGGGAGGGCTTGGCGTGGGGAGTAACACTTGATAATGGGCTGCAGATCTTAGCACTATTTCTGGGGACTTTTTTTTTCCCCCCGACGGACACAGTCCAGCTGATTTGGGAACCTTTCTTGCCGAGAGGCATGAATAGCTGGGTTGTGTTTGTTCAGCGGCTGCACTTTGGCAGGGATAAAACCCTGGGAACTGCTGCCAAACCTGCACAGCCCCTTCTGTGTTGTGGTTAACCTGTTAACCAACCTCTAGTAGCAGGCATAGAGGAAGAAGCTACGTGAAGATCCTCTATGTTAATTGAAAAGTAATAGGGGAAAAAAAAATCTAGGGAAAAGTTTTCCATGAAACGAGAAAAACAGATATGTAAATGCAGCACCTGTCTTTGAAAGTCAAAGTAGAATTCAGTGAATCAAAGCTGGAAAGGAAGTAAGATATAACTGCTGGTACTGTGTACTTCTAAAGTAACTTTCTAAAGGCTGGCAGGACAAACTACGAGCAAGCAAATAGACCAATTAAGCCTTTGGGAACTGTATTAGAATAAATCCTGAAAACATTATTTTGCCAAGAAAGCAGTAATTTCCTCATGTATCTACATGCTTTATGAGTAAATCCATCCAGAGATACTGAAAATCATGTATTTGACTTTGTAGTTGCCAGTCAGCATCTTAAAAGCATTTCTTGGAGAAAACCTGGTACCTCTTGGACACAGGTTGTAAGACTGCTTCAGAAAATGAAGTTCAGATGAGGCTGGGAAAAGTAGTGGAGCAGAATGAGAAAGAGGCACAGGGTTGCTTCACTGTTGTGATGTGTTACACAGAGCGTGCAAAACAGAAATACCATCTGTCAGCTGGTCCTCATGAGGCACTTGTGCAGTGGTCATCCTGTCTCCTCTTCTGTGCTTCCTCACAAAGTCCAGCTGCTGAATGGTGCTGAAAGTGTTTTGGGGGACCAGCATGGGATAAAACATCTATTTGAGCAAGACTGCATCATGCTGTGACTCTGACATCAATCTACTTTGGATTATTCTTGCTGCACTACGGTATTTTATCAGGCACTTTGTTAACAGAGTAGTAATTTTTCTTAAGTTAAAGGCGCTTATATAAGCAGATATTTGATTTTAACAAGCATGTTGTTACTCTGCTATTTAGGTGATCTTTGGTTTGAAGCAACAGTACACTGTAGAAAAATCCATGTGTATGAGGACCTCCTTTGAAAGTGAGCTTGATGCTTGGTTAGGGAAAAGGCTGATGCTTCTTGAGCAACCCAAACTTCTCCTGCATGCTGAGTCATCCTGAATGCTCAGCTAGAGAAGCAGAACTGCCCTGCTAAGGACAGAAGTGTTGGAAATCAAAAAATAACTCAGGCATACCACGGCAGGAGCTCTGCAGAACACTGCTGACCTGGTGGAGGCACAGCCTGCAAACAGAATGGCAATGGGAGCGAGGAGGGACTTGTGTCAGGGCCACATTTTTCTCCACTTTCCTTTTTTAGGTATTCCTGTATTTTTGCCACCCACTGGCACCGTGGTGGTTTTGCTTTTTTTTTTTTCCTTTTTTTTTTTGAAAGCAGAATATTAATCTGGTCTAATCTGCAGTCTTGGGTTGAGATTTTTTTTCAAACAGTTTTGAATGAGCCGTAGAGTTTGATGTGGAGCAGTGTGAAGTTTTCTTATTATGGAACATTTACATGTGCTCATGCACTGACACCTAAGTCAAAACATGCATTTCCTCTGGAAATTACCTTCCTCTCTTATATGCAAAATACTGTCTTTTTAGGTGTCTAAGGCTATGTAGTTGATCTTCTCTTACTTCCCCCTGAAATTAGATATTCAGGGCGAAAACCAGATGTTTAAATTGGTGAAACTTTGCAGTTGATCAGATGGTCAGATTGGATAGTCTGGACTATCCAAGATGTAAGGACGGGCCTAATGTTGCACCTTAAGGACCCAGAAAGGCAATAGAGCAAGGGGACTGGCAGTGATGTGGGGACTGAGGACTCCCTGTCTATATGAAATATCCAGCAGCCAGGGCTGTGCCACATGAGGGGCCACGGGGATTTTTTTTACACTACAGATGTATGCCCTGAGCATCAGGGTGTTTTTGTGGAACATAGTGCCAGCTGCTGAGAAACTAAGCAAAGGGACACTCCACATAGCCTCAGTCCAATTATGTAGACAGCCACAAAACTTAGTGAGGGGGAAGTGTTGCTATACGGTGACAGCAGACAGATGAGTGTGAAGCAGACAGAATGGGAAGTGAAAGAGCTGCAGTCGCTCTCTTAGGCTTTCCCCCTAGTCTGGGGAACCCAGGTGCATGTTGTACAAACAAATCTATTTTCTTATTTTAAAAAAAACTCACAAATACAAATATATTTAAGTAGTTCACGTGCACTGGTGTTTCCAATAATAGTACTGAAAATAGACAGTAAAATAAAACTGCCACTTGAGAACATTTGCTTTTTAGACCACAGAAGTATTCTGTATGGTGTTACTGTCAGGATTCCTTTTGTACTAACTTAGCTATTATGAGTGGCTTTACGTTTTAGTGGATGAAATAGATTTCACCTATAAAATGAAAATGCTAAGGTTAAAAATATTATAATAATTTTTTAATATTATATGTTAAAAATACTATAACTATGTTCTCAAAAATTTGTCATTAGGACAGCTCACTGTTAACACTAAAAGGGTTTTACATCAAAGAAACAGAAAGCATCACATTGTAGTGAGACTGCAGCATGTCTGGTTGCTAATGAGTAGACAGCAAAGTTGAATGCAGTTTTCATTTACTGTCTCATAAATTGATTTTAGTTTACAGTGCTATAGGCTAGGTCTCCTTAATTTTGTATTTTTGTTTAATTGGATAGCAAGACTTATAATTAGCTTAAATATGTTGTATGCCTTCACTGATGTGAGTTATCGAGCCAGTGAAATTTCACTCCAGTGTGAAGAGTGATCTGCTCATCTTGTGTACTGGGTGGAGGTTTTTTTAGGTAAAACCACCTCAGTGTGAAAGTTGAAGTGGGGAAGATTATATCAGTCTTAATGGTCTATTACATGTGACAAAAATACAGAAAAAATGTGTTCCTTGTATTTGCTGGTTTTTTTCTAGGTGTTAACATGAGAAGTTGAACTAATTTGTGACTGATCTTTTACCGTTCATGTAATCATTTTTGTTTATGATATTATTCTTGCCTAATAAGGTATTTCACAGAAGGCTTTGGAATGTGGCAACTATTAACAGGTGCTGCTTGTAGCAGGAATGAAGGAAAATAGCTCCTAGTACAGCTACTGGACCAAGGCACTTAATGCTTATAATACATTTGTATATGCAGTGAGAGGGGAAATCTGCCCACAACTGCTAACACTTGCAGCTAATACCAGTGCAGCAGAATGCTGTTCTGTTTCATGTTTTCAGCAACAAGTATCATGGTGTTTAATGGAGGTGATTTTGTATGATCTGACAAAATACCTTTGCACCCTGTCTTTCTACCTTTGGCTTCTCGTGATACACCGTGCCTGCTGGCAGACAGCAATGTACTGACAAGCTGATACAGGGCTTAGACTCCACATCAGCTGGTACAAATACTGATTTTGTGAAATGTTTGTGAGCTGTTTCTTCAGATGACATTTTCCTGTTGGTTTGTAAGGCCTCCTTTGTGAGAAGGATACAGCATTCTACTTGTCTTGACTTCCTACTAATTGTAAATGGTTCTGCTCCTAATGAAGGTTACAGGGATATCTTCAGGGCTGTTCAGAGAAAGGGTCTGACAGATATTTGGAAGTAGTCTTTGGTTGAAACTACTATGGAAAATGGTGTTCCATGTTGAACTCAATTATCCTTATGGGGATAAGGACCTTCCTTACTCAAGATACTCTTGTGTTTAAGCTGTGTAAGTTATAGAAGTTGTTTACTTTGGAGGCGGGGGCCCTGTTGTGCCATAATTGTGGAATGTCAGTAGGTAGGTATTACCTCCCATTAACAGTGAGTGAGAGCTTGTACCTAATAGAATTCCTAGGATGCCACTCCAAAAATTTACTCCTGGATAGCCATCCCAGCATAATTTCATTACGGACTGCCTGCTGACTGAGGTTGAAACAGTACTAGGAGGAGCTGTAATTTCTGAAAATGAAAAAGAGCTCTCAGAGGAAAGGGGTGGTCTATCCCTCCCATGTGTCAGTGGGACCAAAGGGGAGGGCGGGAGGGGAATAATGTCTTCAACATAGCCCCAGGAATATTTTGAGGGTTGCAGGGGTGGTTTTTGGTAACCAGTGTTACTAAATATGCTAAAATTCCCCATCTCCCCTCTCAAGTAGTAAAGTTGTGATAAAAGTGTTCAATGCCCCTCACAGAGATGATCCCACACCCATCTGCCTGTAGCAAATGCATCTTTGAACAGGACTGTGGCTGGCTGTGCCTACTGTGGCTTAGCACCAGCAGACCAGCACATTGCAGCCAGTGGGTGGAAGTGGGATGTTTTCTCTGTACTGCTTCCCTGGGATGGTACAAAAGGACACAGAGCAGGACCTAGTTATCGACCCCACAAACTGAGGTTACTCTTCTGTCCACATATCCTTTGGCTCTAGCCAAGAAGGAAGCCTAGTTGGTAAGCTCACCTGCCTCACATATGCAACTTCGTAGTTTTTCACTAACCCTTTCTTTTAGCCTTGATTTTTCCCTGCAGCACACAGGAATATGTAGTATATGTGACAACTGCAAAAATCTGCATGGTATCCAATACCCAAGAGATTAAAAAAAACTAAAGTCGTTATTGAATGCCTCAGTTAATTAAGGGATCTGTGATGTTGGCTTTTGGGATAATCCCTCCTCAGTCTCACTTTGGAAGTCAGCTGCCCAGGTGCAACATCACAAATTCATATAACCCGGTCCAAAAAGAAGAAGCAGTAGGCTATCAGAAGCACAGTAGCAGTTTTAATTCCATGTTCATTGTTATTTTTTCCTTTAGGGTGCCATCTTTCTGCCTGGCAACAGAGTAATTGAGCATCCCTGCAATGAAGAAAGTCCAGGAAAATTCCTTTTTGAAGTTGTTCCAGGTAGGATATTCTACTCCATATGAAAAGTCTTTCAAGTTTGTCCTTAGTGACAAATGGCCACATCTGTTCTGCCAGAACAGAAGATGAAGGTGATTAATGATTCAATTTAAGGAAAAAAATAAATCGGTTAATTTGTTAATACATTCATTCATAATTTTTTCATTCACCCCCAGGCAGCACAGGAAAAGGATGTGTGTTTTATTTGTCAGTGTAAAGCATGATTGTTCACTGCAAGGGGCTGCACCACTGAGTGGCACAGTGACAGTTACAAGTGTGTTTTGTAATTATTTTAGATTATATTGGATGCTATGAAGTAGTGTGTCTTGTGGCAACAAAGGAAGCTGTAACTTAGCATCAGCAGCTTATCACTGTAAGGCCTTAATGACATCAGGACCATCACTTAAGAGTGCTGTCTGGTTGCTGTGGGTGGATAAACAGATTGTAACAACAGGAAGCATTGCTGCTTTGAAACCCTGAACCTATTTTCAGTTATGGGTTTTTGGTTGTTTTTTACCTGGGCTAGACTTGTCTAAAAATCATTGTCCCTAGCAGTCAAGTGGTGCTCTTGATTGAGTTGTATGGCTTAAGTGATTTGCTTACTGTCTTTGCTACTTTCTCTTCTGAAGGGCAGACCTTGGCCTGTTTGGGAGCCTGGTCGACAGATACATGTGGGAGGCAGTCCTGAAGGGCAAAGGAAGTGCCAGGTCCTGCCCTTGGGTCACAACAACCCCATGCAGCACTACAGGCTGAGGGCAGAATGGCTGGAAAGCTGCCTGGCAGAAAAGGACCTGGGGGTGCTGGTCAACAGCGGCTGAACATCAGCCAGCAGTGTGCCAAGAGGGCCAATGACATCCTGTCTTTTATAAGAAATAATGTGACCAGAAGGACCAGGACAGTGATTGTCCTCCTGTACTTGGCAATGGTGAGGCCAGACCTCGAATCCTGTGTTCAGTTCTGGGCCCCTCACTACAAGAAAGACCTTGAGGATCTGAAGTGGGTCCATAGAAGGGCAATGGAGCTGGTGAAGAGTCTGCAGCACAAATCTTATGAGGAGCAGTTGAGGGAACTGGGCTTGTTTAGCCTGGAGAAAAGAGGAGGCCTGGGGAGGACCTTATTGCTCTCTACAACTACCTGAAAGGAGGTTGTACCAAGGTGGGGGTTGGTCTTTTCTCCCAAGTAATAAGCAATAGGACAAGAGGAAACAGCCCCAAGCTGCACTGAGGAGGTTTATACTGGATATTAGGAAAAATTTAGTCACCTAAAGGGTTGTCAAGCATTAGGAGAGACTTGTGAAAAGGAAGTAGGGGAGTCACCACACCTGGAGTTATTTCAAAGATGTGTAGATGTGGTACTTAGGGGCATGCTTTAGTGGTGGATGTTGCAATGTTGGTTTACCAGTTGGACTCGATCTTAAGGGTCTTTTCCAACGTGAATGATTCTTCATTTCCACATCCAGTCAGCACACTCTGTTTATTCAGTCATAGAATCATAGAATCAGCCGGGTTGGAAAGGACCTCTGAGATCATCAAGTCAAACCGTTCTTTTTTTTTTTTGAAAAAAAAAAATTACTTTTTTTTAAATCCAGTCTGGGTTTTCCCCCATTCTGTACTCCGGAAAAGTCCAGTCTGGGTTTCCCCCCATTCCGTACTCCGGCCAAAATTCAGTCTGGGTTTCCCCCCATTCTGTACTCTGGAAAAATCTAGTCTGGGTTTCCCCCCATTCCGTACTCTGGCCAAAATCCAGTCCGGGTTTTCCCCCATTCCGTACTCCGACTGAAATCCAGTCCGGGTTTTCCCCCATTCCATACTCCGGCCAAAATCCAGTCCGGGTTTTCCTCCATTCCATACTCCGGCCAAAATCCAGTCCGGGTTTTTCCCCATTCCGTACTCCGGCCAAAATCCAGTCCGGGTTTTCCCCCACCCCCTCAAAGCAGCCAGGACACCCCAATAGGTGTGATCGCCTCAAGGTGACACCAGAACAGTGTTTTATTTATTGCAACAAACACAGAGGATCATGATGCAATGAATTATTTCCAAAAAATCGGCCATAACCCTTGTAACTATAAAAGCATACAAGGAGTAAATGCAGTATAGCAGCGTGCATCACACACTGGTGTCCATCTCAGATTGGTGTGAAGTAGCCACGTTACTGTATCAGTTTCAGAATGTAGTGGGGATGCAGAAACATGTGTGATGGCTTTTAAGAGAGCCCTAGAGAAGAGTTCTACAAAGAGATCAGTGAAGCAGTACAGCACAAATTTACTCCTGTCATACCAGACTGCTACTCAGTCTACAGCTCAAAGATGTCAAGGGAGCTGGTTTTTTAAAGATAGTTCTACATAAGTGTTTCATTAGCAGAACATACCTCCTCAGCATGTTGGCTAAAGGACAAATTAAACAGCAATAAGGAAGTTATCTTAGTTTAACAAGATTACAACTTAAAAATTAAGAGACTTCAGGTGGAAGTGTGGAAAAGAAACA